>NW_015172629.1:154363-157274 GCF_001447785.1 Gekko japonicus | reverse complement strand
ATTTTCAGTGGAGTTGCTGATGTTGCTTTTAAAATGGCATCTCTAGTTTGTCTTCTTGAAAACCTGACCACTATTTCTCCAGGTAAGCTATTTTTTTAATGTAATTGGAGTATGCCCTATAGGCTAACTCAATTTCGTTTACAAGTTCATCCGCTGTTAAGCCTATTACTGGAGCAATGATCTCACTAAGCACCCTCTTCAAGTCTTCCCGATCAGTTTCAGGAACTCCCTGAAACCTGAGAATCATGTTAGCTTTTTCCATCTGTAGCCGCAAAACTCGATTCTCTTGGCAATTCTGCTTCGTTTCCAAATCTCCCATCCTTTTTTTCAGCTTCTTGCTTGTGGTGTCTATCTCTTTAATTTTCTTGTTTGCCTACTCCACTTTTTTCTCTGTTTCGTTCAGCTGAAGCTGCTGTGCTACAAAGTTTTTATTCATCATGGTCAATTGCTGGTTAATACCATCGAGTTGTTCCATCACCGGCTTGAGCATATCCGCCAGGAGTTTGAGGACATCTGCTCCCTCTTCCTGTTTCAGACTCTGACTGCCTGGCTACGTTGTAAACTTTTTCTGCTGGGCCGTCATCTTTCATGTTTTGTTTACAGTTTGTGCTGCTTCCACGCAACTCGGAAAACTTGCCAAACGACTTCGCAATTCAGATAAGTCTCTCAAAACACTTTCAGTTTACTTCCTCCCCTCTCCCCCTTTGTGTCCGTTAGCCGCTCATTCGCATAAGAGACGTCCCTCTTTGCAATCTCTTTTTTCAACCGTGTGTGTGGGGGTCACTTTTCAAACTACTCCATTTTATTCAGAATTCACATTCATTGTCAGTCAGTTTCTCTGACCACGCTCGGTTTAACACCATTCCGCTCGATCTCCAGCACTTGTCCCAGTCAGTCCAGCTTGTGCCCGAACGCCACTCAGTGACTAGACCGTCAGGACGGAGGAGAGCCTCAATTCTCCAGCATTGCACCATCGAAGAGGCTCCCCCTCAAAAGCCCCCTGGCCTGGAGCCTATCACAAAGGCTCCGCGGGGGTGTCACTTGAGGTGGCACCCCTCCAGGCCACTGGTGTGCGATTCGCTCTTCCCCATTGTGGGAAGAGTGTCCGCCATCGCTGTTCCATAGACCGGAAGTCCGAAATATTGTACATCTTGATGAGTTGCCCGTTTTGCATCTCAAGAATATTTATCTCCACTTACTCCACAGGTGAACATCTCAGTGTGAGTAAGGTAGTTATCCAAGTTCCATTTATTTCAAAATATTTTTTTTTTTGTTGCTTAACAGACATATAGATAATTATCCCCCCCCCTTCATGTTAGGTCCACTCTGTGTATGATGAGTTTCATGTATATTTTTGTTAAACGTATGGAGTGCTCAGTTTCAATTTTACCACTGAGGAAGGCTTTTAGCTGAAACATGTTTGGTATTGGTTCTCGTGCCTTTTAACCTGTATTTATATGATTAGACATTTGTCTTTATATTAGGACTAGGAATAAGGCCCATTGTGGAAATAAATACGAGCTCTAGAAAGAGGCTCTGGGCGGGTGCCCCGGCCGTGAGCACTCAGTGTCAATTTGCTGTGGCGACCTCAGCAGGGTATAATGACACCGAGTCTACCATTTTCTCCAGAGGAACTGATCTCTGCTACCTGAAGAACAGTTGTAATTTTGAGTGATCTCCAGCCCTCACCTGGAGATTGGCAACAATGGTTCCCCATAAGGGAATGGTTGGTTTGGAGGGTGAAGTCTATGGCATTGTACCTGTCTGAGGTCCCACCCCTCCTCAAACCCCACCCTCTCCAGGCTCCACCCCTCAAATCTCCAGGAATTTCCCACCTGGAGTTGGCAACCCTATCTCCTTTCCAGCCAATCATCAACCTACCTTTATTTCCCCCTCACTCTTCAGCTTTCCACACACCCCCACCTGCAGCCTCTACCATGCTCTTACGCCCTGACTGCTACGTCACATTGACTGTCATACAGGGGCCATCTCAGCCGGATATAAGAACACAGAGTCCACCATTTTCTCCAGGGGAACTGATCTCTGCCATCTGGAAAGCAGTTGTAATTCTGAGTCATCTTCAGCCCTCACCTGGAGATTGGCAACAATGGTTTCTCCCAACAGGCACTAAGGGGAAATGTATTTTATCTCAGAACACATTTTACCTCAGAACAGCAACAGCAAAGTGTTTAGAATGTTAGAGGCAAAGGCCAATCAGGCCACATATGCAAATGACCTCTGTGTTCTGACTGGCTGTGAGGGGAGAGGAACAGCAAACTGTTTAGAATGTTGGAGGCAGGACTCAGGCAACACAGCTAGTGGATGGGAGACCCTCTGAATGACAGATCTGGGAGCCAACTGATTTGGAAGCGTGTTGGAATGTTCAGGGGAGTCCATGACCAAAACAAAATTATATATAAGGAGAGATTAGGCACTCACATGCAGAACCATAGGACTGTCGTTTTTAAGTATTTTAGCATTTTTGAATGTATAATTAAACTATATATGATATTTTGTACATTAGTACTACATGCACAGCTAAATTTTAGTTTCTTTGTCTCAGTCTTTTGGGCTACCCTCCACCTTTGGAATTCTGACACAGGGTGGTGGGCATAACCACAGGCTGGTTGATGTAGGAGGGAGCCACATACACAGGCTAACTGCAGAGAAGAATAGGGGTCATTTAGACAATACACTGGTAAAGAGGAATGAGAGGCAGAATGGAATAAAACTGTGAGGGCAGCTGCCTCAAAGTGATGTTATTTTAATCTGCATAGTCAATCAGATCTTCAATGACCAATCAGATGCTGTGCTGGGCAAGAACCTCATCTGGCCCCATGCACTTTCTGAGAACACTTGGCAGGCTCCAGGTAAGGCAAACTGTGGCCCTGGCCACACGGGCCAGAAAATC
>NW_015172629.1:148775-154140 GCF_001447785.1 Gekko japonicus | reverse complement strand
GGTTCCAGTTGCCATTTGCAAGGAGGGGAGGGGGAGATTACCACACCAGCCCCCCCCTCCCCGCCAGCAGCCCTCCCTCCCTGGGACACGTGGCCCAATCTCAGCCTGGCCTCTGCTGCTCACCCCCATCGCAGCCTCCCGTGGCCCTCTCTTGAACTCAAGGAAGCTGCGCCGTGCGATCACACTAGCGATTGCTCTTTGTGCGCATGCGCTGTTGGGCGCTTTTGGAGACTTGGGAGGAAAAAAACCCACCCTTGTTTGCAACGAACATCGGCGGGCGCCGGATGCCACGTAATTCCATTGGAAACGCGATCAGACGCCCGCCCTTGGCTCGTGGTTTCCGGAAACTGGTACCTCGTAAGTACTAGTTTTTTAAGCCGCATCTTCGGTGGGAAGCCATGGGTTCGCTGCGGGAGCACTGCGCTTTCCAGATGTTGCAGTGTGATTGCGCCCGGAAAATCCGCGGGACTCCCATGCCTTCAGCGGGACAAATGCTCCGTGTGACCGGGGCCTGTGTTGCAAGAGGAAGTTGGAAAGCCGTGTTAGTCTGTCTGTAGCAGCAGAAAAGAGCAAGAGTCCAGTAGCACTGGATCTGAAGAAGTGAGTCGTAACTCATGAAATTTTGTTAGTCTTTAAGGTGCTACTGTGTTGCAAGAAAAGTTCTCTGCCATTACGGATTTTGTCTTGAAGGCACACTTCGTATACTTTGCTGGGTTTTCTGGAACACAATTCATGAACTGCTTAGTAGATCCACCTATAATGACAATTGTTAATATACTGCATCAGTGGCAGCAGAAATGTCACTGTTCTGTAAACAGGCATCCAGTTTTCTAAATTATTATAAGCCATATCAGAAATTTCTGGAAGGCCAGGATCCAGAACTGTGATTTCTTTGAGCTGCACATAATTCAGCTTCCTGTTCTGTCTGTCTGTCTGTGGCTTTGTTTCCTGCCCTCCTTCCAAGGAGCTTTGGGCAGTGTACTTGAGTCTCCTTTCCTCTCAGAACAACCCTGTGAAGCAAGATAAGCTGAGAGGCAGAAAGACTGGTGAGCTTCAAATAAGAGTGTGGATTTGAACCTGCCCCCCCCCTGGTCCATCACTCTAACCAGTATGGTACTTTCCTAGTGTGAATCAGTTTATGCTAGGAACCATTCTACAAGGGTACAGTGAACATCCCAATCCAGCAAATTCCGAAGGCCAGTTTCAAGGGTTGTAAAGGCTGGAAATATTAAGTAACATTAGCGATGGCACTAACTTTCAAAGGAAATCCAAGGCAAATTGGGAGGGCTGTATTCACATCTGTAGACCTTTCAGACGGAGCTAAATTTGTTTCACTATGGAGACATTTCTCAGAATGTGGGATTTGCATCTCCCCAGTTAAGCCAATTTTCACCTCCAGTGAGCTAATTTGTGGGTCCTTCTTGCTGAACCATCTGTGGAATGTTGCAGCAAGGGGCTTGCGGAGTGGGCTGCTAATCCAATCAGAATGAATATACTCTTTAGAGTATTTTGAATTGAGCTTTAAAGTCCAATTACTGACTATTTTTATACTCTGGACAAAAATCCCGCTTTCCCCGATTTATTGTGACCTTTGCCTTTTTTAATGAACACTCAAAAGACTGTTGAATGAAATGTAAAATAAAACAGAACGTGTACTAAGAACATTACTACTTTTTTTTCATGGTAACATTCAAGTCTGTTTCCTTTCAGACCTGTTGTTAAGTGAAAATGAGAGTACGCAGAGGGGGAAAAAATGGCACAAGATATTTCCTATGGATTCTCATCTGCCGGGATTTTTTTCTGGGGAAACATGCTGGAACAAAATTCCAGAACCTCTTTGACAAAATTCTTTTAAAAATGTTGAAAAGTGTATGAGTTTTCAGTATACAGACTGAAAACTTCATTTCTCTCTTGAGAGTTCCGGCGAAGAAGAAGAAGCAGCAGCAGCAGCCCTGCTCATAAAAAAGCTGGACATGGAACATGTATGAATGCATCCCAAATCAGCTTTGATAGGAATGGGTATTTTTCTCTACTGAACTGACACTGTAGGCAGGACAGAAATGCTTAACTGCTGGAATTAGTGTGGCTTGAAAGAGAGGTGCAAACACACCAAAACAATGATTTAAATATCAGTTGAATATCCTTTCCCACATGGTAAACCTTCCTCTTGCCAATTATTGGCAACCAGGATGCATTTCAGGACAGAATGTACATGAAGCTGCCTTATACTGTCTCAGACTTTTCATCTATCATGGTCAGTGCTGTCTACTCTGACTGGCAGCACCTCTCCAAGGTCTCAGGTAGAGGTCTTTCACCTCACCTGACCCCTTTAAATGGAAATGCCAGGGACTGAACCTGGGACATTCTGTATGCAAAGCAGATGCTCACCCCTAGGCCATATCCCCTGCTATGTGTGGGCTCATCTATCACTCATCTTTCTAATAATTTCTTGAAATATACCTTGTCTGTGAAACCATTGGCTTAAACCATTCATTTTATCCCACAATAAAGTCAAGTCTGAGTACATACAGTTGCACTTTCCCTTTTATTCTCTTTTGTTACCCTCATCAATCATTCCTTCTCTGCCCATTCCTTCTCAGATTCCCCCTTTCCCCTGCTGTCAAAATTTGGCTGGCAGTCCCTACCCCAGGGAATTTTTAAAAACTTTTATGTTACTGAGCAAAGCACTATGAATATCAATGGTGCTGTATACATACTTGTGTTCAGCAATGATATCCCCACTCCAAGCTTTGGAAGGTCTTTTGAGTGTCCTTTTTGAAGTATGTAAAGTTGGTTTCTCTGCAGGTGCCCCTTGTGGTGTGGAATATGGTGTCTTCAGGGAGCACCCATTCAGGAATAGCTGCCTCCACTATAGGATGACACTTGGCTTGGAACCCCCCAACATTTTGTGATTGGTCCCAGCCCTCATGGCAACCGTTTTGTGTTAATACCCACTAGCTGTTCTCAAAATTTCAAAAAGCGTCAACAGGTTCAACTAGGCTGAGGACCCCTGATTTGTGATGTCTCTTATCCACTTCTATGATTTTGACACTTTTGTCTCTATATGAAGCTGCTGAAGGATCTCATGATGTATCCTGTGAAATTTACTGTAAATACTGGGAAAAGATTGTGTCACGTGACATTCTTGTCTCTAAAATGTTTTCCCTATTGGTGGAATTAATCCAGCTCTGAACTTCTAGTAAAGACTCTAGAGCATTCTTCTGAGAAATGATTGGTATTCCCACACAACTCAAGGCTATGGATTTGAGGAAGCTGAATTATCTTCTCCTAGGTCAGCTCACCTGGGACTCAATGCTACCTTTCAGACTCAAATCTACCATTCAGTGGATTGCAACTAGCTCATCCTCTTTGCTCTCTCCCAGTATTGGCAGACAAATCAGCATTAAGTACCACATACAAAAACATTTTTATTAGTTGAAGTATATTTTGCTTCTTAATGCAATGCTCGGACTAGGAATACAGCTCAGCAGAATTACATACACGTATATTGCATGTAGTTTTTAGTTGGGTGTCTCCAAGATATTTCTGGTTCTTTCCCATTCAGTCCTACATGAGGTCTCTTATGCTGGAGCCCTGGCCCATAACAGGTTACAGGTCCCCTTTTCCTTTTGAATATATATGTTGCTGCTGCTGTGTGCCATAACCTTTATCCACCCCGATGAATGGCAACATGATGTACAATTTCTCAGAGGTGTGTCTCTCCATCATGCTCCACTTTCTTTGCATGAATACTGTGTAAATAATATGTATATCTATACAGGTTATATAAATATATATCTATAATATATATATGTATATATGTATATTACTGTGGTTTGGCTTTATGAAGTCAACCAATAAAATTTGTGCTTCTCTTTTTTTTTATGAGATCCAATATACAGCATTATCAAGAATGCAGCCAGTTGCTGGAAGCCTTGCGTAGTATGATTGTCATTCGTCTCATGACCTTGCCATATGTGCTCCCCCTCACACGTTTACAAGGAATACACTCTCTCACTCTTACAGTAATTTTTAAGACAAGAATTCTGGTCTTTGCAAATCGACAACAGGATTTAAAAAATAGTCTCAGGAAGGACTGTACCCTTCCCTGTACATACAATTTGAAGAATAACTAGACATTCATTGTAGCTTTATTTACATTGTACCTCAGGTTCAACAATATTACAGGTATTGTATTATATCTGTACATAGCCAAGGTACGGTTTGGTCATATTGAAACACACTTCCAGTAGATATTTACAGATGGATTAATTAACCTCTGGCTCAACCCTGGCCACTTCAATATGGCACCAGCAGTTAAAGTAGAAATGGTTGGTGGTATGTTTATTAGTACCTCTTGTCCACTGCCCTGACCACTAGACTATTACTGGTATGTGGTTTGGGACAGGATGGCCATCTTTGGGGTATACCTATAAAGCTGACATGGACATCTAGAGACTTTGTATCTTCCCAGAAGATGTGACTGGGAGACAAACAGGAAACAGATCTGCCATTCTGTCCTTTGGCCTGGACTTGGAGAAAAAGGTGGGAGACAAACAGGAAACAGATCTGCCATCACTCTGTGGTCTGTCCTTTGGCCTGGACTTGGAGGAAAAGGGCCTCCCCCCCCCCATGCCATCCTCCTGATTTGCACCCACTGATAGGTAAGGATTCAAACAGTGAATACATCCAAACAGATGGAAAAATAACCCTCTTTGCAAAGAATTGGGTTTCATAAAAGAAGGTTGCCTGTGATCACATGGCTGTATCCCTAAAGCTACATTTACCTAAATGCATTTACCTGGGAGTAAGCCTTGCTGAATAAAATGCCACACACTTCTGAGTAAACATGCACAGGATTGCACTGTATCTTTCTGCTGAGCTTGTGTCCACAGCCTTGAAGATGGTGAACACCTGAATCATCTATTGCCAGCCATGGGGAAAAAGAAGATCTGCATGTGCTAGAAAGTGTTTCTTTTCATAACTGACAATGGGAATTGGATGTGCTCACACTCTTCAAGCTCATGTTTACATTTCAGTAAAGTTAGACCCAGTTCACGTTACCCAGTGATGTGGTTGTTGTTGGAAAGCCAAATTGTGTGGGCACTGAGTCATGCTGCTCGTTCAAGAGGGTCTCCATCAATGGTACAAGTCTCCCATCACCATGTCACACAAAACCATCATGTTCTTGACACAGTTGTACTCAGCCTGAATCATATGAGTGGTCCTTCATGCAAACAGTTAACCAGGCAAGAGGCTACCCAAGCCATTTCCCTGCAGCGTGATACAGCAATGGTGCCTTAGTCTTGCTGGCTAATGTAGCTGTATGTCAATTTGCCAATTGTGCCTGTTTCTCTAGTCCTTG
>NW_015172629.1:128807-148724 GCF_001447785.1 Gekko japonicus | reverse complement strand
CCTGTCCTCTTAAAAGTTATTTTGAGATGCCTCATTCTGCCAGTTCATCACATGCATTGTCTGTTCACAGCAGTTCTCACACAGAGAGAAGCTTCTCCATATTAATTTTCTGGCTTAGCTACGCCTATGTTAAAAGGCAATCTGGAGTGAATTGAACTGTCATGCTGCTTAAATACATTGACACAGGGCTCACTTAGATACCCTTTAAATATTTCAGTAGCTTTTCTTCTGCAGGTTCATCCCATGGTGCTGCTGTGACATATAAAGGTTGCAATCATCATGTGGGTGCAGCCCAGAGCCAGGTTTTGGAGGACCCTGAGCAAGATGTTCTGCAGTAGCTCCCCTCCCCCAATATACCACCCATTTGTATGTGCACACACACTCATATACCTTGGGGAACACACCTTGGGGAAATTCAGACTGCTGGGGGGGGGGGTTGCAACAGTAAGGCTAAAGGGAATCCCTCTAGATAGCTCTCCCATACCAGTGTGTGTGAAAAGGGAGACCAACCCAGAGGCCCTGGTGACATCACACAGGATTCTGCAGCAGTCACCCATCCCCAGTGGAAACAGATTAGACAAATGTCGCTGCTCACTTTGGGTCCTACACAGACTCTGTCATTCCTAGAGCAGGCTCATTCACAGATCTTACTGCAAAAACATCACTTAACCAGGACTAGGGGTGGTGATATAACGGCAAGGACCTTGAAACATGTGGTTGCAAGCCAGTAAATGCCATGGGGTGAATGAGTGGAAGAGCTGCTCCGTGGTTTTACTAACCTATTTACTATTTAAAGAGTTTATTTCATGTGGCTGGATCCACAAAACTTTATCACCCAAACTCATCCTTCTCTACTGTAGCCCTCATTCTTCCTGGGTTTTTCCATGCAAATCCATTGATCCACTGCATAGCCTTTGTTGGCCAAAGGAGACCTCCTCCTACCTTTTTAATCAGTGGAAAGGCTGGATAGATCCAACCCATGATTCTGGAAGCTGGTTTACACATTGATTGAAAGCATATGGGCCACGTGGCTGCTTTCATCCACACTAATATCCCAACTTTTAACTCAAGGGGCCATTTTCTCACGGCCACTTCAAAGGCTTCCAGGAGCTATTCAACAGTGCTGATGCCTCAAGTAGCAAATTTCAGATGCCACAGAATGGGCGAAATCCCATGGGATCCAACCCACTGGGAAATTCTCTGTTGCAAGTCCCGTTGAAATAAAAATGAGTTGTCCAAGTACACATGTTCCATGTAAATTAGTGTGACCTGCATCACTTTTTCTGCCTTGGGCCCTGCCATTTTGTTGTACAGTGAAGGTTTGGGTAAATAATGATGAAAAGAAAGAGGGATGTTTCAGCATGGAACTAGGCTCTGATTACAACCCTCCATTTGTTTTTTCAGGGGTTTAAGAGGTGGTAAATTCCTAAGCAAGATTATAGTTCAATCACAGGCTGTATACTCTTTTGGGTAGGAAAGAGAGTGACAGAGGAAGGGAGATAGTGGTAAGCAAACTCTCTGTCATTACATATTTTGTCCTTAAGGACAAACTTCACAGAGTTCTCTGGCACACAGTTTGCAAACTGCTGTCTTGTAGATTGGCCTATAAGGATCAGTCAATTGGTCTACGAAGTTAAGTATTGTCTACTTCAACTGACAGCAGATCTTCAGGGTCTCAAGGTTTTTACATCAACTACCTTCTGATTCCTTTAATTGTGTGATTGAACCTGAGGCCTACTGCAGGCAAAGCAGATGCTTTGTCACTGAGCCATGACCACACCCTAATTTTTGCTAAAACTTCAAAGCAAAGGCAACAAGAATGACACGTTTCTGTAATCCAACATCTAGTTGGTACTTTCTATGAGCAATAAAGAATTCCATCTTCCACTCTGGTCACTGGGCACCCATTATGGTGGTTCCTGGTGATTCTCAGTTTACTTCCTACAATTAGAAAAAGATGCCTTCTCACATTTATCCCCTATTTTGACATATTTATTACTTTGCTGTTCTTTCCCACTCTTAATTAAATCAAAACAACTGTTGACCTTATAACCTTAGCTTGTTATTTAGGTTTCACTTTGAATATCTTAATGTATCTGCATCATGTTACAGGTTAATTTGCTGTTCAGCCTGTACGTTTGAAAACTAGCTTCCTTTCCAATGTATTTGAAAAAGTGTGTGCACATGAAAGCTCATACCTTGAATAAACCTTTGTTGGTCTTAAAGGTGCCACTGGACTCTAAATTGGTTCATGAGGCATACTGTTATTATGGGTGCACCTTAAGCAATATGAAAGAAGGGAAATGTGCAAGGAACGACAACTGCTGAGTGACATTCCTGGCTCTGAGAGAAAAAAAGATGAAACCCAATCTGTTAGCTGGCAATCCTGTACCCTATTTATACATGTGTAAGAGTTCAACATGAGTTTCAGAACAATGTGCCTACTTGCAGTCTGTGGTCACACACACTAAATAATCCACTTTCAGTGCACTTTCCAACTGGATTTTGCCAGTTCTCACAGTAAAAATCCAGTTGGAAAGTGCACTGAAAGTGGATTGGAAGTGGACTATTTAGTGTGTGTGACTGCAGCCATAGTGTGTTCAAAACTGTGTGGAATAAAGCATAAAACTAAGGGTAGATTGTACTGCAACAGCAAATCACACTGCATGCTACTAAGGCACAATGATGTAGGGTGGATAATCTCGACTGCAATCATTTGCTTCTCCAAAACTTTGATGATAAAGTTTTTCTGAGATTGGGTGAATGGAATGCAGATGGCTTTGGACTTTAACAGTCTTGGACAGGAGGGGAAAGACTCGCTCATGTCTCTACTTTTTTTGTCTTCCTGTATCACATCTGGAGCTCAAATTTGCATGCACACACTCTGTGCAGCATGTACCTGCCTCTTCAAAAGGGGGAAATGTATACATTCTGGCTACGATAATTACATAGGAAATCCAGGGTGGCTGACATTAGAATCATGCCTCCCCCCCAGCTGTGCCTTGAACTGCAATTTGATCCGCAGACATTAGCAGGTGAAGATGGCTTTCTCCATGCTGTGAAAATCTTTAGCTGCTGATTTTGGCAACTCAAGAAGCTGTTAACATAAAGAAAATGCCAGGTTATAGATCTTTTTTCATGATCAGCTGGGCTTCCTTTCCCTCTACTTAAGTTTGATATCTACAGCTGCCTCATGTCTTGGCAGTTGTTTATGCAGCCGCTGTGCCTCAAGATAGCCTTAACATTATGACTTTGTCCAAAAATCAGATAGATTTGTCCAAAAAGCAGGTAGCAGGACTTTCGTAACAGGGTGTATATAATGGGAAGCAGCATTCATTCAGAACTCACATATTATTAGTGATAAGATAATGTCTTGTGATGAATGGCCCTGATTCAGAGAATTATCTATTGAGATTAGATTTGGTGGGGAGTTGTGTCAGTCTGCAGTAGACGAGCAAGATCTGAGTTCAGAGCAACAAGATTCCCAGGGTATAAGAGAGTCAAAGCTCCCTTTGTCAGATACAATTCCTACAAGATTATACCTTGGAAACCTTTTTGGTCTTTAAAGTGCCGCTGGACTCAGAACTTGCTCTTCTTTTGAGATTAAGCACCAATGGAGTATCCTTCCCACCATCAGCAGTGGACATTGTCTAAGAATGATACACCTCTCCAGGCTCATAGCCAGGATTTTGTAGCTTATGAGGCAAATATTTTTTTTCTGGTGGGGCTGCCATTATTTTCCCCTTCCCATTAATGTCAGAGTATGAATAACTGAGGGCATCAGTGATAGCACCGTAACTTTCCAAAACAGCTTCTGTGGCTTTTGCGTGTGTGGCCTGCAGGTGGCCCACCAATCAGCTGGAGGGCCCTTTAAATCTTGCAGGAAGGAGGGAGAGGGGTGTGCACCCCCTCCGGCTTCTTCTCAAAAGCCTTTAAAGGATCCCTTTAAATGCTTTTGGGAAGAAGCAGGGAGCCCTTTAAGGAAGGGGGCGGAGCAACCAAGAGCCCCACTGTAGCTATAGGACAGCACTTCCCTGTTCCTTTTTGTAAGATGTTTAGATCCATTAGTCCTGGATTTTCCACCACAGGAAGTGAGATAAGGTGATTGGTGGCTTAACCATCAACTATCAAAAAGAACATGGAGCCCATTGAAAATCCAAATACCAAGCCAAAGTCTTTTTGATGACTCTAGAAAAGGATGTAAGGCTTCTTATTGCTTTTGATGATGCAGTCCTCTCTTTCATTGCAAAGCTGAGCTGGAAGCATTGGCAAGTTAGAAAGTTGGGTTTGTTATCCTGTTAAGTAGACAGGAGTCAGGCAACAAATTGAAAGCTCAAAGGCACCATTTTTTAAAAAAAATCACATTGACATCCAGTGGAAGCATACTTCAGAACAGAAGGTGACCTGACATGAATGCAAAATGGCACAGAGGTCTGAAACAACAAGGGAAACCATGAGAAATTGAGCAATCCCCTGGAGATTCTCAATGACTTAATCTTGGCTTGGAAGATGAAATAATTAAGTAGCCAGGAGGGATTTATTTCTATAGTTCCGCTCTAATCCATTTCCTATCCCCCCCAACTGAATTAAAAGCTTTCTGAATTTGAAAGCTATGTGAGATGAGCTAGAATCCTGAGTTGTCATAAAGGGGTAAATAAAAGTCATTGTTCTGAAGCTCAGATTAATAGTCAAACAAGAGAGCAGAGCCATCATCCCTTGACATATTTTTTTGCAATACTATACAATTATATAATGTGCGCATTCATTGTGCACACACGCAGTTGGAATATGTAAGAGAAAATGAATGTGCCTTTCTATTTCTGGAGGTGAAGCTACTGCCCGTTTCGTCCTCCTGATGAGAGAGTCACGAGTGGTCAAACTAATGGCATGCCAAAAAACTTTCTCCTGTATCGGAGCTCAAAACCAGCCCTCCACTCCAAAGGATATATAAAATGAAATCCATCAATCTTTGTCTGATCTGCCTGCTGAGCAGGGCCTAGCAGCAAACAAAGAAATGGTAGCTTGCTTTGTTGGGGTCTGGCCGTGACTGACAACTCACCCTGAAACGTAGTGCAGGGCCACTGCTGCACACGATTGGTCCACTGTGTGTGGACAGAGTGATGAATCTGGAAGACCTGGGTCTGAAACCCTCTTCAACCAAAACCATTACGACTCTTTGAATATATCATTATCAGGATTGAAGCTCATTGAAGCTTGGGAATTGGAGGCATAGATTTAGCCCATTTTCCAAGTTCAGGGCACTTGAAGAATCTGCAAGATCAGCCAGATCTAAAACAAGCACCCCAAACACTTGACTTGTCCAGAGTAGGCTACATGGCCTCTGTTTGGTCTTAGTTCTCTGGTTCTCCTTGCAGGTTTCACTAAGCTGTCATCAGTACTTCACTCAATATTATCTTTGCAATGTTAGTTTCTACACCGGGGTAGGGGTTGCCAACCTCCAAGTGAGGCTTGGAGCCTTCCCAGAATTACAACTGGTCTCCAATCTTGATGGGCTGGGATGGCTGCAGAGATCAGTTTCCCTGGGGGGGAAATGGCTGCTTTGGAGTGTGGACTCTATGACATTATATTCCACCAAGGTCCCTGACTCTCCAAACTCTACTTTCCTCAGGCTCCACCCCAAAATCTCCAGAAATTTCCCAACCCAGAGTTGGCAAGCCTAAAAGGCACGCAAGCTACTTTTGAAAACCAAGCATTCCCTCTGGTTTCAATAAGTGTGCAGTAGATGGGAAGAAAGTAGTGGAGGGGAAAGAGATTGTTCATAAAAGAAGATATTGACTGAAAATATGTTCATGGGTTTTTCTCATAGCTTTCCATCTTTAGCCAGAGGAAGAAGGAGGAACAAGTATCCATGGTTGGGAAGGAAGCTTTACAGTGAATCAAGCTTTCTCAGACACAAGCTCCACTGAGTTCAATGGGACTTCCTTCCCACTAAGTATATATGAACATTGTGCCCTTAATTAGATACTGAGAACTTGAATTAATAAACATGAAACCAAATAGGCCTGACATGTAATACCACTGAAGCCAACAGGATTGCTGTAATACTATAGGGGAAAAGGGGAGTTACTCATTTAACTGAATACTAATTAACATTAGAAGGGTTTCAAGAGCTGAATTTAAATCTTGAAACTATTTGTGAACTGCGTAAGCCTGCAAGTTGTTTCAGGATTGTGGCTGAGCAAAATCCCTGGCCTGCAATCTGGACAAAGTTAAGCGTACTTCAATTTCATTTAAATCAATGACCCCCGAAGCATGCAGTTAAGCACTTAAGTGCTATTAATTCCAAAGGAGTAAGAGCAGCTATAGATGATCAGAGTATTGGCCTGAAGTCTCTATTGGTAGACTGTGCCAATTTAGACTGCAGGTGAGGGGGAGAGCATGCTGAATATTTCTCTCTTTTAAAATCAATAGATATATCAATAAATGATGTTGTATGAAGCCTTTTCTCCTGCTATGCAGTCAAACTCTAGAATGGTCCAGCATAACAAAGGCTGCACTTAATTAGTGCTCTGTCTATGTTCTGAATGTGTCTAATAGTGTATGGATTAGGCTCCTATTGCATCATCCCTAAGCATGTTTATTCAGGAGTACGATCCACTGCATTTAATGGGACTAACAGTCTACAGTTCCAGAAACCTTTCTATCCCCAGGAAAGGTCTGGAGGAGATCAGTATCATTTCTAAGGACATTATAGGTTGCTATACAATGGTCCAAATGGCAAGTGATTTAAGTGCAGAAGCTGGAGGGGACACCCAGGTACAATTAACCCAGTTTTGATTCAGACCAAATGACATCAGTGCAATGTTCCCAGGAATTTTCCCTGTCTATTTCATACAACATTTATAGTGCAATCCTAAACAGAGTTACAAATTTCTAAGTCCATTGAAACCAATGGAGGAAGACTGTTTAGGACTGCAGTGTTAAATGCTCAGTATTATCTCTTGGGGCATAATATCGTCTCTAGGTAAGAAATCTCAGCCACTGCTGAGTGTTTGCAGAAAGAATCTGGCCTAGTTCAATACAGACTGTGGTCATTGAATACATCCAACATATATGGAATTCTGTGTTTCATTTTCTCTGGCCTGCCAAGCATGACTCACATCTCACTCCAATGCAACTTATAATGCGATCCTAAGCAGGTCTACACTGAATCCTACTGAGGTTTACTTAATGGGGCTTACTCCCAGAAAAATGTTATTAGGATTGCACTATTAGTCACTAAGTTCTCACTAAGGTGGCAACCCCATGTCTGAGTAAAATGCATGCGGGGGCTCACCAGACTGAATGCCCCCCTCCATAGTTAAAAAAAAAATCTATGCACTTCAAAAAATAGCCCATTAAACTAGGCTCTAGGGAGAAGGTTCTAACCCTTCCTGCCTGTTTTCTTTGTGGAGAGAAACTGGTGTCTGAGCTCTGTGAGCCCCCTCCTGCAGTCCGAAATAGTATTGCTCAGATACAGGTTTACTGTCTCAATGAAGATTAGGCTGTAGAAGCTTCTTTGATTTTGTTTCCCTAAATCTAAGTCCAAAATACTCTTGAATGTTGATATGTGAAAGGCTCAACAACACATGATGTTCTGAATTCCATGAATGAAACTATTTGTGAACTGCGTAAGCCTGCAAGCTTCCAGTTTCTTTTTTTCCCCACTTGAAAAATCAGTCATGAAGGGGCTTGATTCAGACTGGGATTGCAGTTATGTAAGGGTGGGGGTTAAGCCTATCGTCAGCACCATTTTTCCAACCTGAGGCAGCACCTGGGAGCTAGTCCATCAGAGAAACATACATGTACTGATATGGATACCTGTACTTTCACCACAGTTGGGCAAATACCAGCTTTCAAGGGCTACTGCAGGCCAGAAAAACGATGTGGGGTGCTCACTGCCTTCACATTGTAGTCCCAGTCCAAGTCCTCTGAGATGCCTAATGTTTCAAGACAACAGTGCTGGGAACTCCAGTTATGGGACATCTGACATTAAGTGTAGTTGAGACCTTAGACAAGTAATAGAGTTATTTGTTTCAAGCAGCTGGATTTTCAGATCACACATGAGAACACCAGTGAGAAGGATTCTACTCAAAGGTATTCTTCGGAAAGCAAAATCCACGGAGAATTCTTCTTTCATTTGCAAAAAAAAAAAAATCTATACAAGGGTAATTACTAGCACAGATAAAATTCAACCAAGACCATTTGTTATCCTGAAGCTGACACATTGTGGGTATACTTATTGCTCAGAGCAAATGCAGAGGGAGATGTGGCCGATTCTAAAATGAGCGTGTGAGCAGATGTACACCAGACTCATTGGAACTGAGTCCCAGACTTCAGGCTACCAAATTCGGAGAACTGGAGAAGCCTTCTATAGAATTGTTGACTTATGCACTGTAAAATTGTGAGCTTTGGTTCCAGGAAAAATATGTCTGCCTGAAGAAGAATCTGTCGAAACACACAATTTTTGCCTAGGAGGCATGTTGCTTGCTTTGATGCTTGCTGAATCACTTTGTGTGGAAAATATAAATGCCTGTTGCGTTTCTCATGCTTGCTTTGATGCTTGCCGAATCACTTTGTGTGGAAAATATAACTGCTTGCTACGTTTCTCATGCTTGCTTTGATGCTTGTTGAATCACTTTTTGTGGAGAATATAACAGTCTGCTGCATCTCTCATCATTTACGACTGTTGGAACCTCCATCAGTCTCTTATCAGAAGCAAGATAGTCTACAGCATTGGAATAAGTCTCTGTAGCTGTGGACTTTTCTATTAGTAGATATATAATGTACTTTAGGTTTTTGTACAATAATGAATGTGTGTAAGATATACTAGGGTCTCTATTGTATGTAAATCAATATATGAAGACACAAGTGCATATTAGTAGAGTTTGTTTTGTTCTAGCACAGTGTTTCTTTATGTTTGTCTAACTTTGCTGTGTTCCCTGTGTGTTTGTTGCTACCAAATTTACCAGCAGGCTGCCAGGAATGCAAAGGGAATTTCTAGGATGTAACCTGGAAATCCTATGACAGGGTTTGATATAGTAACATAAGGGATATATAGCCAAAGCAATACCTTAATCATAAATGTTTGCATAATCAAGTTGGTCTAGAATGTCCTTGCAATGCCAGAATTTTGACTGCTGCTGTACATATGTACCCACACCTGCTGATTAACTGGTATAGTAAGAGTTACAACTGAGTTGCAACTCCTCCAAAACTCTGGCTTCAAAGGGCTTTAGATAACCCCCTGTGGTGTACCAAGTAATATCTTTATTTTGCTATGCCAAGCTTGACCTCAACAAAAAGGAAGGACAGATGACCACAGGGAAACATTTAAATCATCACTACTTATGAATGGGTGCAATCCAGTTAAATTCTGGCACATTAAAGTCCCAATGATTTCAAAGTGTACACCTTGCTGAAAGAAAATTGCTTAAAAGTTTGGCTGGTTTGGCCCAGTATGAGGTACAGTACTACTTTTTAATGCAGATCGGACAAACATGAGCGAGGTAAAGATAAATAGTAGGATCTTCAGCATCCGATTAAGGAAACAATCAACTCAATTGGCTAGCTCCATGTCTTTCTGTCCCTATCATTTATACTTTCCACATAGGTTATTCAAATGAACAGACACACACAGACAAACTGGCCACAGTTATACCAAAGAGAGTGACATAGGCCACAGTGCCCACAGAGTTCTCCTGTGCAAGCCTCATTGATCAATGATCTTGTGCTGCTCCCATTCCCTGCTTACACAGGATAACTTCCCAGGGACTGTGCCATAATAAGAATGGAGTCAAAAGCCCTTCTGCATGATTCTATTTGGAGAGCAGGGAGTGTTGCCTCAAGGTCCTATCTTCAGGTGGCCTATCAACTCTGTCTAGCCTCCTGATGACTTGTGAACTTTTAAGTGCAGGTGTTGGAGATGGAGTGCATACTCTCAGTCAGCATCTCCTTTATGCTTCTTGATGTCACACTACAGCATAAAGTGCTATGGCATTTGTTTTATCATACTTGGAACCTCCTTCCCCCTTAGTATGGTTTTTACCTTGTGGCTCCTATGTTCTTGTAATGACACATAAGGAGGTGTTTAAAGGTTTTCTTGAAGGTAGCATTGCAGAGCGCATAGCAGGCAGGGTTGATGGTGCTGTTGATATAGCACAGCCAGTAACCAATCGTCCATACCGTGTTGGGGATACACGATGAACAGAAGCTGTTGATGAGTACCATGACATTATATGGTGTCCAGGTAATGATGAAGGCCAGGAGAATAGCCAAGATAGTCCTGGTCACTTTTTTTTCTCTAGAAGGAGGTGTTTTCTTTTTGGCCGGCTGCTTAGTCATCTTGACAATCTTCCGGGCAACAATGTTCTGCTTCTCATCTCCATTCTGACCATCACTGCCTACAAGTTCTACGGTGGTGTTGGCAGAGCTATCACAGTCACCTTTTGGGGACTTTGTGAGTATTCTGATGCATGTCAGTTTGGAGTTCTCCACTTTGGCATTGACTTGGGAGATGGAAGCCCTGGAGTCATCTTTGATGGCTTCATCCTCTTTCACATTGGAAGCTACAGCACTGACAGAAGTGGAGTCATTCGAGCTCTCCTTCTCCTCTGCAGTAACACAGTTTTCCACAACTGATTCCCCAGTGGCTTTACCATTCTGAATTTTGCTATGTCCTATCCCATCTTCAGTTGTTGGGATGTTGTTATTGTTTGGTTTCACTATTTTATCTTGGACCAGACTTGGAGAAACTGGTTCCTGGTTTTTCCCACCACCCTTTTTGTCTTTTTTAATCCTGCTCTTACTGGCCCGAGATATTTGCCAATAGAGTACAGTCATAATAATAACTGGTAGATAGAAAGCTGCAATGGCTGTGCCAAAGGTGACAGCCGCATTGGACAGAAACTGGATGTAGCATTCCCCATCAGGAACAGTCCTTTCCCCTACAATGAACTGCCAAAAGAGAATTGCAGGTGCCCACAATATGAAAGAAAGCACCCATGCCACTGCAATCATCATTCCTGCCATTTTAGTGGTCCGCTTGACAGGGTATGACAGAGGTTTGGTGACACAAAAATATCTGTCAAAGCTGATAATGAGAAGGTTCATGACAGAGGCATTGCTGACTACGTAGTCAAGAGCCAGCCACAAGTCACAAACTACAGGTCCCAAAGGCCAGTAGCCAATCACAGTGTAAAGAGTATACAGATTCATGGAAAAGACGCCGATGATCAAGTCAGCGCATGCCAAACTGAAAAGAAAATAATTGTTGACTGTCTGCAGATGCCGGTTGACTTTAATAGACACCATAACCAGGATGTTCCCAATGATGGTCACTAAACTGAGGGATCCAGCCACTATGACGATGAAGACTACCTCAACCGTTTTATAAGGACTTCCAAGGGCCATCATGTCCTCCAAAGAGCTTATATTTGTTGAGTTATTCATGTTTGTGTGTAGTGAGCTGGTGAACAAATGTCACTTAAGCCTGCAGAGGAAAAAGAGAGAAAACAAAGAGACTGTGAGGCATTTAATTAAATCGTTCTGGCAAATGCCCCCCCCCCCAAAGGTGTTTATATAACATGAAGTCCATTTTGTGATTGGCCCTGCCTCCTACAACAGTCATTATGTGGTGAGTCCTACTACACATTATCCCAAATTGTGCCCATAGGTTCAACAAGGTGGGGCCCCTGTTCTATATGGTGTGAGTTTATACCAGGTTTTCCCAGGCTTCCTATGATTACAAGTTCTGTTGAATTTTGTTGACATATGTATGAAATACATCATGACTAGGGGTGAGCATCAGAAAAAAAAATCACAATTTTTCAGATCCAGATTTGATGATTACCAGTTCTGTTGAATTTTGTTGAAATATCTATGAAATACATCATGACTAGGGGTGAGCTTCAGGAAAAAAAATCACTATTTTTCAGATCCAGATTTTGGGTGGGCATAATTATTGGTATTCTGTGTTCTTTGGGTCCCAAATACTGGTTTAGTATCTTGATTCAGGGTTTTTTGGGAAAGGGGTGGAATTCTAAAATTATTCAGGTTCATTATTCCCTATGGGGAATCTTTCTGGGGGGCTGGAGGGGCTATTTTTTGAGTAAATGATACCAAAATTGCAGAGGAGTTAGTGCTACCTGCCCACTAATGCCCCCGAGTTCAAGTAAATTGGACCAAGGGGTCCAATTCTATCCACCCCTAAACAAACTGCCACTAGCAATCTTACATTGTTTCCTATGGGGGGAAATTCCATGCTTTCTCTAAGGCAAAGAATAGTCAAACACTCAAGAGCAAGCAATCACTGGCCCAAAGCCTCCCAATGCAAACAGAACCAACACACCCAACAAAATCAACATCAAACCAGAGAATCCCAGCAGATACAGAGACCAGTATTACTAGCCCAACACTACCAATGTCAGACCAGAGAATCCAAATCAATTCAACTGAAGTGGGGCTGGGGGGACTTTTGCAAGCCCCACAGATCCTATGTTAAAAACCAAAGAAGCCAAGCAAAGCCCAGGGCTAATATGGCAATAAACCCAACAGAAACAATATCAAACCAAAGAAGCTTAGCAGATCCAACATGGCAAGCACCCCTAATGTGTGATCCCATTTGCTTGTGTGACCTGCCTCCCTCCCCTCTCCTCACTGGTGCCCAGGAAACCGGCTAATCTCCCCCATATGGAAGAAAGTTGGCTAATGTTTACACAAACAAACAAACAAATAAATAAAATCAAACCCCCACCCAAGTTTGGTGCTTTAAAACAGTGGCACCAAATATTCCTGAATATTTCTAGGAATATTTGGGATTGGGATACTGGTATTGACTGGGTTTCTCTAATGAGTATCTGGATCTGGAATATATCTGAACAATACTAATAAGGTATTTTTTGGCTATATTTTCAGACTAGATATGTCTGAGGTCACATCCCAAATCATAAATGCAAGGAAATTTGCAGCCATTTTGCAGCATTATTAAATGATAAATGGATATAAATATGTGAGGTTGCTTTATACTGTGTCTGTCCATCAATCCCTCTAGTCCAGCATTGGCTCTAAAAGGACTTTGCAGCTCCGGTATCGAAGATCCTTTTAATTGGAATTGGACCCAGGACCGTCTCCATGCAAAGCATGTGCTTCATCACTGAGTTATGCTTGTCCCTATTACATCAATTACTTTTGAATCAAGATTGTTGACTTTGGAGCATTGTGTATTCCCTCATTATTTGCTTCCCCATTCATTTTTCAAAGCTCTGTTTCCTGTGTTGTCCAATGAGCCATCAATCGATTATTCAAAGAAAAATTAAACCTACAATCTGTGTTTGATACGCTGGTGACAAGTGAGAACATACTTTTTGCCCTGTGGTTATATATTATGCTTTCCTTCATTCCTTTGAATCAATACAATGCAATGGAATTATGTAGGCTTTGCATATATATTACTTATGAGCTGTGCTCAGTAGGGTTGCTACTCTCCCTCCTTTTTTACATACAGACAGAATCTCTGTGACTTTGAAAAGCCAAATAAGAGGAAGGAATGAACACATAAATCAGTTCCCAGTAGAGAAATAATATACTGGAAAGAACTTCACTAGTTATGTAAAATAGATATGTTCAGGAGGACAACATTTTTACAAAGGTAACAGGGCTATAGTTTAACAGAATGGTTCAGGAAGGTGCTTTTTCTACAGGGAATAGGACTATAGTCTGTGGTGTATGCTGCATATTAGCTAGCTGTTATGCGTCTTATCCTCTTCTTATTGCATTGTTTTCTACTTTGTAATTCCATGTTCTGCATTGCTGGATGTAACATGTTTGATACTTTTTTGCATGGCTTCTCATTTTTGTAATCCTAGCCCTACTGCCCTGTTTATTAGATGTCTAATGCTATTTGATGGCAATGTTTTACACTGTGTAATCTGCCTTGAGGCCTGACCTGGATAGCCCAGGCTAACTTGATCTTGGCAGATCTTGAAAGCTAAATGGGGTTGGCCCTGGCTAGTATTTGGATGGGAGACCTCCAAATAATACCAGGGGCATGACATGGAGGCAGGCAATGGCAAAACCACTTCTGAACTTCTCTTGCCTTCAAAACCCTACAGGGTCACCATAAGTCAACTGTGACTTAATGGCACTTTCCTCCACCACCACAGTTAGGGTTTGGCATGAACCATACTATGAAGCAAAATTCATCACAAATTTTGCCCTATCCATGGTTTGCAAACCAAAGTTCATGTTGGGACTACCATCATGAACTTCCATGAACTTTCAAAGCAGTTCATGGATAGAGCAGAAAACACAGGTTTAAAGGGACTCAGAGTCCCTTTAAACCCCTGCTTTCTCTTCCCCGAGGAAGCCACAAAAACAGCTGAGCAACGGGGAGCAAGCTGCTCCTTGCCACTCAGCTACTTTTCGTGCTTTCTGCAAACCCCATTGTAAAAGGACTGCAGTCCATTTCAGTGGGGTTTGCGGGGCCACGATTCAGTTCATAGTTCAGCTAAGAACCAAAATGAACCACATTTTTCTGGTTCATGCCTTTCTCTAACCACAATCCTCTTTGAGTCTCAGTGAGAAAGGTGGACTATAAACAAAGAAAGAAATAATTGAATAAAGAAATTTCAGCTTGTCACTATTAAAGGAAGATAGCCTCTTTTATACAGTTCTGCTGCACAATGATTACTTAGCAGTAAAAGCAAGCAAGCAAACAAAACCCAACACTTCTAATGAGGACATTTTCTATGAGCCATCCATTCATTAAAACATTTCACCCTCTCTCCATTTATTCAATTATTTTCAAAGCAGGAAAAAAACATAGAAAGAACTCTGATTCATCAACATCCTGTTTCCCACAGTGGTCAACCAGATGCCCGAGAAGGCATCAAAACAAGAGGAAGGGGTCAAAGCTTCCCCTTGGTGTTGCCCCCAGCAACTGGCATTCAGAGACATGTGGACTCTTGCATATGAAGGTTCCACTGAGTCAATGTGGGATTTGTACAATTCCCTTTGAAAGCCATAGAAAAATGTAGTCATCACGGAGTACTGTGGCAGTGAGTTCCACAAGTTAATTATGCGCCATTGAAGAAGGACTTTCTTCTTTAGGTTTAAGTATTTTGCAAGATTGAGGAAAAAATAGCAATTCTGTTCAAACCGTGAATAATTTCATATATATCATGTCCCCCCTTCAGTTCATTCTAATTATCGTGCTGCTCATTGGAGGAAAGGGTAAGAAGGGAGAGAGGTGAGAGAAATAATTGTATCCAAGGGAAGAAGGGAAAATCCTGTAACAGATTCCTGAAAGTATTAAAAGAATTGCAGTAGGGTAGTGGAGAATGGAGCTACATTTTTAAATGAAGCACTCAGGCTATAAACACATACAATGTTTTATCTTCTCCTCTTCTAACAGAAACAAGATGCGTCCCAGATTTTTCTGTTCAGTTTATTAAAATATGACCTAAATATCAGAAAGGTTAAATGTTTATTATGCAGAGCAACTACATAAATATATTATTCCCCCCCATTAATGTTTAATACAAGCTGCACTTTTAAATGAAGTGCCCAATCTTTTGAAGGCAAGTGAAATGGTATGCATAAATTTGTCCCCAGACATGCAATCTGCGGTTCTCCTCCACCAAATGTTGTGCAGTGAGACGAATCTTGTTTATTTGATCTGAAGTGGCCAGAAAACCAGCTGTTCCCTAGTCTGGCTGGTGAAGCTGTGTTGGGTGACTGCAAATCCTCCAATCTCAAAATAATACCCAACTCTACCCAGGACTCACCAGATTCTGCCAGGCTCCATCTGTGAAGCAACAAGTTCTGCCTTGACACCACCAGATTCTGCCATATTTCACCCACAATTCAACACAATCTGCCTTGGCTCCACCCGAAACCCACCAGATTCTGCCAGGCTCAACCCATAATCCAACAAGTTCCATCTTGGCTCTACTGAATTCTTTCTTTCCATTATATTTGAGGAAGCAAGCTCTGACTCCTGAACGCTCACACTGGAATGAATGTCGTTAATCTTTGGACTTGTTTTGTTTTTCTACAACAGTCTAACACAGCTACCCCACTGAAATCCATTGTATTCTGCCGAGCTCATAATGCCGTAAAGGCCATAAATTCTACCTTGGTCCCCTCTGATCATCATATCCTGTCCTGGCAGTGCCTGTCCTGGGTTAACCCTCTGCTCTTACCTAAGTGATCCATTCTGATGAAATAAAAAATTGGCCCTAGAGAGGATCCATCATGTCCAAATAAATACGTGGGCATGTACTTAACAAAATGATAACATATATGCTAATCTGAGAGAGAAGAAGTGCAGAGGCAATGATCAATTTAATTCAAAGGTAACCACAGTAGCCATTGATTGACAGGCATTCAGTCTACCTAATAGGCTGAGAATATTTATTGTACCATGTCCTGTTCCTCAGGGGCAAAGCAAATGTCCCCCTCCTTTTTTGCATTGTCTAGCAAAGACATTTTACAGTAGACGAGCAATAGCAGACACTTCCTTGTAACCCATGGAGTGGATCCTACCCCTGCTCTACCCCTCCACTAAGCAAAGCTGGAAGCCTTCTTCTATACTTAGGAGCCTCCCTCCAACTTAAGCAGCTCTGGCTCCAATGGAACTGCTGCTTAAGTTGGAAGAAGCTTCTTGGAAGATGGTTCGATCTACCCTGATGACACTGGGGCTGAGGTCCATCACAAGAGACAGCCTGGTGGGTATTCTGAAGGAGCTACTGCCTGCCTCCTGGTGTTGTCAGAAACCTTTTAAAAACACAGTTATTAGCTCTGTGATGCACTGTGTGACCCCATGGAGCTCCACCTCATGGGGTTTTCAAGGCAAGAGATGAGCAGAGGTGGTTTGCCATAGCCTTCCTGTGCATAGCAACCCCATTGGTCCTTGATGGTCTCGCATCCAAGGAATAATTGTGGCTGATCCTGCTTAGCTGCTGAACTCGGACAAGAGCAGGCTGGGCTAGGCTACTAAGGCTGCTTCCTGCCAGTTGCCAGTAGTATATTTCTAATTCTCAGTGGTGAAAAATATTTCTGGATTTGCCTCCAGCGGTCTGTTCGTCATAGACTGATTTCAAAACAAGATTCACAAAGGATTAGAAACTTTGATGGCATGGATCAATAATGTTATAAAGTCAATAGATTTAATGTCTGATTTGAGCATTTCTGAGATGGGAAAACCTTGCTTTTATATCATTTATCATTTATCTTGAGCTCTCCTGTGATCACAGTTGACAAATATGCCCCCATCTCAGTGGATTCTTCAGGATAAGTTTATTGGACAGATGCCACAGGAACTTCAAGTCAAGCAAAATTTGAAGAGACTTGGAAGTTCCTCTACCAGTGATTCATTCGAGTAATTTTAATAGAATCCAAAAATATAGCAGATTCTCTTAGCGCTATTAAGTACAGCTTCTTCTTCTTCTTCATTTTTTTTTTTTTGGGGGGGGATCCTGGACCGATTTCCCACATGCCGCTGTTTTGTATCCAGGTATCCTGGACCGATCCTACGCGTCCATTTCACACAATGTGCTGCGCGGCAGCATTTTGCCCTGCAGCTTCACCTGATTTCCTCTGCGTCTACTCAATCCTGTATTCTGAGGTGAAGCTGCAGGGCAAAATGCTGCTGCACAGCACATAGTGTGAAATTGATGTGTAGGATCGGGGCAAAGGGAAGACAGAGCGTGGAGTAGCAGCTTGTGGGAAACTGGCCCTATATTACAGGCATTTTCAGACTTTTCCTACATGTCTGGGTCTTTTGCAGCCTGATGCTAACCCATTTTACTTTGAAACGCTGAGGGGGGGGGGGATTGATAATTTCTCATCCCTGCTGCTTTAGCCTGACCAAAACCCCATTTTGATTTGCTGCTTCTTTGTGACAGTCCAACCTATGATACTTTTGTTTTCATTCCCTTTTCTCTCCTCACACCAAATTTCCCTGTCAAATAAACACGTTTTGATCTCTGTGTGAATAAATCATAATTTTACAGATACAGGGTTGGATCCAAGTAGCTTCTTCACTGATGAAAAAGGGAGGAGACAACCAAAAATGCTATGCTGGGAATCACGGGATCTGCATGGATAAAATGCACGTGCAATGGGGGCTGCAGTAAGGAGGGGAACAAGGTGAGACTGAGTGGGAAAACGAGCTGGATCCAACCCAGTGGATGTATAAATTAGGAGAACAATATAAGCCACTTTGGGTTCTCATTGGGGAGAAAGGTGGGGTATACATGAAATAAATAAATACAGAATATATTGCAAATGAAAATGCACAACACACATATCTAACAGAAACATATTGGCAGAACCAACAGTGAAAAGAAAAGTAGTATTGATTTCAGTGGGAGTTACTTCTGAGTAAAACTTAATAGAAGAAGAGGAGGAGGAGGAGGAGATTGGATTTATACCCCGCCCTTCACTTGGAGTCTCAAAGCAGCATACAATCTCCTTCCCTTCCCCTCCCCACAACAGACACCCTGTGAGGTAGGTGGGGCTGAGAGAGTTCTGAGAGAACTGCTCTTGAGAGAACAGCTCTAAGAGAACAGCGGCTGACCCAAGGTCACCCAGCTGGCTGCATGTGGAGGAGTGGGGAATCAAACACGGTTCTCCTCATTAGGGTCTGCGGCTCTTAACCACTACACCAAACTGGTGGCTGTGGACCCCTCCTACAGAAGAGGAGGTTATCCAGAGACCCACAGGCTCCCTGGGTGATCCTTCAGAATCCTTCCCTCATCCCCCCTCACCCCCACTTCCAGAACCCTTGTTCTCTCAAATGGAGCATTTTGTGCAGGATTCCTGATGCAGTTGACATCTTTTTTGACCCTGACATTTTTTGACTAGCACTGTCATCCAGTAATGGCAGGGTTCCCTGAGAGCACACCAGCTAATAAACTTTTGTGCATGGTTTGAAGCTGCAAATGATGACTCACAGTTGTGTAACATTAGCTGAGCAAATGTATATCATGCCTCTGGTGAGAGCAAAAATAATGCAAAACAGAAATATTCCCCGAAGAGGAGTAGGAGCCAACACATTAATGGATAGCTGTTGCCTGCCTGTGCCAGCGCTGCTCGCCTTCATTCCAGCTATGGGGCCTGGGGAATTGCGCACCACTTAATTACAGCTTGCTCACTGCTGTTCTAATTGTCTGTAACTGGTTAATATAATGACTTCAGCATAAATGATTGTAAATCAAATCTGCCACTAAGGGCAATTTCAACATAGCCAGCCTGACAAGATGTTGTTTATTCTCATAGTAATAGGAGTGCCCACCAAGTGGTGGGAATGTGTATCGAAATGGGTTGGTATTTGCATAACAAGCAAGAGCCATTTGTCAAGGCGGGAGAATTCGACTGTACCACCTCGTGGTATAAATAGCCGTTCTGTTTTTGGTGCAGGAAGAAGCTGTGCTGATTAGGCAACACAGTCCAGCTTGCCATTTAAAACTCTCATATTGGTTGGGGTTAGGGTAAACAATAGTCCAGGTGAGGCCTGGAATTTTCCTGGGTTTCCAGTTGATCTTCAAACGACAGTGATCAGATCCCAAGGAGAAAATGGCAGCTCTGGAGGTTGCGCTCTACAGTATGCCATAGAGTTGAGGAGAAACAGAAGTCCTAGACTGATAGCTCATCCTTACTGATCTTCCTCTCTTCCCCAAACTCTCCCCTCCCCAGGTTCCTTCTCCAGATATCCAGGAACTTCCCAATCCAAAGTTGGCAACCTTAGCTGGCCAGTGTTCCCTCTAAGAAGAAGAGAAGAAGAGATTGGATTTATACCCCGCCCTTTACTACCCAAAGGAGTCTCAGAGCGGCTTACAAGCTCCTTTCCCTTCCACTCCGCACAACAGACACCCTGTGAGGTAGGTGGGGCTGAGAGAGCTCTTGACAGAAACC
>NW_015172629.1:83252-128791 GCF_001447785.1 Gekko japonicus | reverse complement strand
TTTTCAAGAACAGCTCTTATCAGAACTATGGCTTGCCCAAGGTCATCCAGCAGGTACAAGTGGAGGAGTGGGGAATCAAACCCGGTTCTCCCAGATTAGAGCCCGCGCACTTAACCACTACACCAAACTGGCTCTAGTTGTGAGCTAGCTCAGAGCTTTTTAGCCTCCAGCTAATACATTTTTGCCTTAGCTTGGGAAGGATGGCTCCGGAGCAAACTAATTTATGCAGCAGCCAAATCACTCGCTCACAATTTGAATGCCAGTAGCTCACATAGTAGAATTTTTGCTCACAAGACTCCACAGCTTAGAGGGAGCATTGGCTGGGATGCCTGGCCTGGGCCCAGGTGCTCCTTCCTCTTTGAATTGGTTAACTATACCAGTGATTCCCAGCATGGGGCCTGTGGATGCCATGGTACCCAGCTGTTTGTTTCCTGGCAGTCTTAGGTTGGCCATCATGGCCTGGCAAGTAGCCAGAAACCTGGGGGTGCAGGGACATGGGGGGGGCATCACCATTGGTGATGGCATATCATTTTGGGGGGAAACCAGGAAGTGATGCCCCACTTCTCTAGGAAACCATAGAGTTCCTAGCAATATCTAGAGGGAACTGATATCACTTCCAGGTTATCCCTGGAAGTGATAACATGCTGCTGGCCTGATAGCTATTTACATTTAAAAAAAAAAAATTCTGGTAAGCTTCTGGGGAGCTGGCAAACCTACACACAACTGGCAAAAAAGCCAGTCCTGGCTTTCCTCCACTTCTTTGGATGAAGAGATTAGGAGTAAGAAAAGTACCGTATAGCAAGGTAAGACTATATGTTTTTCATATCCATTTTTTGTGTTTGTATGGTGTTGCAATTCTTCTTGCTCTGTCCATTTTCATTATTCCTAGTACGTCATTTACATGTCATATACCATTTATATGCAACCGATGGACAAAAAAGGTTAGACAAATGTAAACATTTTGTGAGAGTTATTTGCTGCAAAAAAACAAATAATGGCACATAAATAAATTAAAAAAACCCTTGGTTTTGATTCACATAAGGGAGAATCACTATTGAAATGGGGATTTTCCAGTTTGATCAGCAGAAATGAGAAATCTGATCACCTCTGTAATATTTCAGGTACCTGGGAAGCTGCAAGGGGTATGCTGTGAAAGCGGGAAAGGCAGAAGCACATCAGAAATGCTGACTCAAGCTGACAGGTAGTTCTTCTTTCAGTAGGAGGTATTGACTCGGATTGGGAGACTTTTCTAACCGCTGAATAGGTGAACATTTTTAGCTGAAATGACTATTTAAAAGAATAAGGCTAAATAGAGATGATGTTTCTTGGCTTTCCAGAAGGAACAACTACATGAACTGCAACTGAAACGGGAAAGTGGACTTGATATTATCCAGGCGACACACCCACACTAGGGTGATTTTCCTTCTTAGTCTGGTTGCTGATGTGATTCTGAGACTGATTCTGCAATGTCAAATTTCCCCATGCCTGCACTCCTGTTCATCCACAGCTTTCCCTGGTTTCCACAGATGATTTTGCCCTCCCTGGTGTAAAATGCATACTTTCCTCCCCCTTGCCGTGCGGCATCCAAATCTCCTGTTTCGGGGAAGTTTTTGTAATCCCAGCATTGGACCTACATCAACCTTTTGGGGAAAACTTTCTTATCTGGTGTTTTTCAACCCTAGGTCTGCCCTCTCCTCCCCTCCACATTTGCATGTCCCACCCTCCAACCTCACGTTACCAAGGAACAGTTTCTGGTTAATTAGCTTATTGTTTCCATTTCTTTTCTTTTTTTAATAGCCCGAGGCAATTGCGTTATTAGACTACTTATATTGTGTTCCAGTGTTAGTTCTCACGACACATCTTTTTTAAAAAAAAAGGATTTCACATTTTATTGTGAAGAATGCTGCCAAACTGATGTAATGAAGGAAATCTCTTCTAGGGAGGGGGGATTCACTTATGTGCAGTCTTCCCTGAGGATGTGTGAGGACTTGCAATAAGCAAAGGAAATGCTATGGGAAAGCCCTCACCGAAGAAGTAGTGCCGCAGACTTGCAGCATTAAAACAGACTTTCCTGTGGAGCTTCAGAGTGGTAAGGATGTACTGCGGAAACTTTCTGAGTGAAATCACCCTTGCAACAGAGATTCCGTCTTAGTGGCGGTTTCCCTTTTATGTCTGATGTGCACTGAAGCCCCACCGGCTGTGTTCTTACATGACCACTAGGATTTCCCAACCACTGTTTTTTATTTTGAAGACCATGTGAAGCACTGAATAGAAATAAAACAATTCCTTTTAAAAAACTTCTAAAGAAACCTCCAGGTATTTGTAGATATCTCCCACGAACCCCTCCCCACTCCCTAAAAGATTGGCTGAGCTTTGGGTGACCTGCTTCTTCTTCTTCGTAACAGTGTAAGCTTCGTATAAACTGGGTATACACTTTCATGTTCATGCACACTTCTTCAGCTACAATACTATGTATTAATGCTATTAAGTCCTCTTTTGAGGGTGTTCTATCTGTCTTCCAGTTCTTTGCCACTAATATTCGTGCCGCAGTTGTAATATATACTAGTAAGTACAAATCCTGTTTAGCAAGCCCTTTTGGTGCCATATTCAGTAAATAGATTTCAGGAGTTAACTCAACTTCTACGTTTAATATTTCTAGGATTTTTTAATGTACCATTTCCCAATGTTTTTGTATTTTACAACATTTCCACCACATGTGGTAACAGGTCCCCATGTTCGATTTACATTTCCAGCATCTATTAGATGCTTGGGGATAACACTTTGCAATTTTGTCTGGGGACCAAAACCACCTATGAAACATTTTGTAGATATTTTCTTTAAAGGCAATAGCTCTCATAAACTTAAGGGATTTCCATATAGTATCCCATTGTTCCATTTCTATATCTTTTTCCATATCCTGCATCCACGAAATCATCACAGCTTTGATGCTACAATACCTTTAACGACTTTAAAACAGCCCCTTCAAAAATCTTATGTTTGCAGAGCCTTCAATGATCCCCTCTCCTCTGTCTAAAAGGCAGGAGATTGTCTTCTATTATGCTAATTGTTGCCAGGGACTGGCCCCTTGCAGTCATCAACAAATGAAAAGAGTAACTGACTGGCACTTCATTGAAGCCCTGCTTGTGGCATTTGTGTGCTTGTGGCATTCGTGTCCTTCCAAGGCAATGCCATTTTTACAGGCTTAAAATAAAGCATGTTTTTGTCTGTGGGGAAAATGGGATGTTAATGATCTGTTCACAAATAGAGGATGTTGTCATGTGGAAACATTAAAAACAAAACCGACAACAACAAACAAACAACACGGCACCAGTCGGCTAGCTGAAATGTTGGACATCTTTGGTGTGGAAGCAACCCTGGTTCCACAACGGTGAAACCTGGTCCCTGATTATTACTGTGCTTCCTTCAAAGGACCAAGATAGACATGACAGAAGAAATCCTTGAATAGGGATACAGAGAACTTTGTGCAGAACATGTTTGACAGGCAAACACACAGTTTTTGACAGCTGTGATCCCTAGTGAGACAAGCCTTAGCTCTCTTCACTTTGCTGTTATCCAACTCCAGCAGCATGCTGAACAGCTTTTGCTGACCTAAAAATTCCTCACTGGAAAGTTGAAGAACGTCTCCTCACTCTGTGCAAGGTTGACATGTCTAGTCTTTCCTTGTTGAGAAGAAGTGCTTTTTACCAGCTTAGGCCAGTTCACTAGCTGTTGGAGACAGCCCACTTGGTAACACACTCTAAATGGGGTTGCCTTTTTATGGTGTCTAGAAACTTGTTGGTTGGTTGGTTGGAGGTGAGAACTGTAATGGGGACCTACAGTAGGGAACCCACGTGTGATAACAGCTTCACTGACTAACAGGGTTGTTTCTGGAGGGTAGCCATGATGGTCTACAGCAGAAGAGCAAGATTCAAGTCTAGTAGCACCTTGAAGACCAACAAGAGTTCAGGGTATAAACTTTAGAGAGTCAAAAGTCTATAAATGTTGTTGATCTTTAAGGTGCTACTGGACTGGATAAGAGGTTTTTCTGGTCCCCCATCTCCTTTGTCACATACCTCTTTCCCCATGTTTTCTTATCACTTGATGACTCTCAGACAAATATGCAAACTAAATTGAGAAATGCTACACATTTTCCTAAGAGCCATACAGTGTATGAAATTAGTCCTGTATCTGTGCATGTAGATTTCCCCCACAATATCTACATTATTAATAAGCCCTAAAATCTCGTGTCTCAGTAAACTTCTGGTACCTACTTTATTTTTAATCATAAGGATTAAGAATGCAATTAAACTGAATTCTAACCTCATTACACATTTAAAACATCCTAGCTGGACTGGTACTGAGAGTGGTACAATCTCCAGACCATTAATCTGTCATTTCTGACTAGCAGGTCTAACAACATCAGAGCTTTGTTGTGGAATCATTCACCAAGTATTCTTACAGAAGACTTGAACTGTGTGTAAAAAAAAAAAGGTTGTACAGCTATACACTTTTTCTTTTAGACTATTGTAATATTTTCATTTTCTCAGTTTATTGCTGGAGTTCATTTTCTTCTTTTATAGCATTTTATGTGATCCATATACAACTGATGCAAAAGCAGGTATCAGTATTAATAGTGATAGTTCAACCAATTTGTCATTATGATTGGGAATAATGAATATTGTAGTTTCTTTTCAAGTGAGGAGAAACCACAGCAGAAACTAGGGGTGTGCATTCAGTTTATCCGGTATTTTTCAGGTATTTTTTGAGCTGGATTTCAGCTGGGGTATTTATCCAGCTATCTGATATGGATGAGCCTGAAAAATCCCAAAAACATTTGGGATTTTTTGGGGCCACCAGATATCTGGTGTTCAAGAGTGTTTAAAGAGATTGTAGTCCCTTTAAACACCTACTGGGTGAAGTTGTGGCTTGAAGAAGGTGTTTAAAGGAACTGTGAGCCCTTTATTATGCTGCAAATTTGGTACATCTACCTCAAAAAACCAGCCCCTACAGAGCCCCAAATATCCCATAGGGTATAATGGAGCCAAAAATACTTACCAGTCCTGAATATTTATCAAATCCAAATACCATACCAGTATTGGGATTTGGGAATATTGGGAAATACTGATATTTTTCAGGTTCAATATACCTGAACCTGAGAAATATTGTTTTTATTGCACATCCCTAACTAGAATTTTCAAATTAATGCATGATGTTTACAAAATCCAATAATATCCTTAAGCAGGCAATCCTGCTGCTTAAATAAGAGCAGCATGACAACTGAGGAATGTTTCTGATCTCCTGTACATCTTCATAAAAAAAATCTACACATTTCCCCTATAAGCAGCTAGCCTTGGGCACTCTCTTAGTTGTGCCTATTTACAAGAGGTTAGTAAAATCAATAACTGGCTTTCATTGTTTGTGTTTCGTTATCAAAGTTAAGTACCCAAAGGTTGGATGAGAGAAAAAATATGTTGAGAAATAAATTAAAATATATGTGTTTATTACAAAGTACACTAAAACATTGGCACAATTGACCCTTGGTGGTGAATATTTGAACTAAGAAGTCCTGGATCTATATACATTTTGATATTTCTAGGTTAAAAACCAATAAAACAGGACCAATACGGTTGATAACCAATAAAACAGGACCAATAAGGTTGATAACCAAGAACCACATTTGTTTTGATTTTTTTTGGAATTAGTTACATTCCAGATATCCTGTGTGGCAAAAGAATTTATTTCTTTATTTATTTCATTAGATTTTTACCCCACCCTCCCAGCAAAGCCGGCTCAGGGCGGCTTACAGCAATACAAAATGAGACAATAAATAATTAAACCCGGTCATTAAAACCATAAATATATAACTAATAAAGTGCTAGTATTAATTCCTCAAAGCATGGTTGGCACCAAGATTGGGTTGTGTGAGGGCTATCTTAAACTTTTAAGCACACAAATCCAAGGAATGCTGGTTTAATAGTTCTTTCTGTAAAAATGTATACAACGTAGCTACTCAAATAGAAAATTAAGTTCAATTAATTAAAGATTTCTTTACCATCAATTGTTGTTCTTCTGGCAGTGGGTTCTTTTAATGTACTCCTTACTAACATGTCCTTCCTGCCAAGGTGGGCTGGGGGGAGAAGCGAAGCGAGAGGGGGTTTAAAGTTTAAACCTCTTCTTTCTATAGTCATGCAGCAGTGGCGGCACAATCTTTCCATTGTATTCTATGGGGCCATAGAATACAATGGAAAGATCCTGCTGCCCCTGTGGCGTGACTCTAGAGGGAAGGGGTTTAAACTTTAACCCCCTTCTCTCTTCGCTTCCCCCCCACCCTGCCTTGGCAGGCCGGCTGGGGAAGGGAAGGGGAGGCTTTTGAAGATGCCTTCCCCCTTTTTTGCTTCCCTTTCTGACACACTTCCCATGATGTCAGGGGACGGGGCATATGCTAAGAATTATGCTAATAGCAGGTATGCTAATGAGCTCCTGCATTTCTTTTTCTACAAAATGACCCCGGTACCAATTTTTTTTGACTTCCACATCTTAAAAATGTAACCTAGACCTGTTATAAATCATATCAAATCTAATTGTCTTATGAACCGTGTTAATGTATTGACCAAAGCAGGTTAGTAGTTCCTCAGTACCCTCCCAGATAATAAAAATATCATCCCAGATAGCTTTTATAAAGGGCAATGTATTTCATATAGATGTTATTGTATTGAAGAATAAAGTCATTTTCTAATTTTCTCCATTAGAGCCAGTTTGGTGTAGTGGTTAAGTGCGTGGACTCTAATCTGGGAGAACTGGGTTTGATTCCCCACTCCTCCACTTGCACCTGGCTGGATGACCTTGGGCAAGCCATAGTTCTGATAAGAGCTGTCCTTGAAAAAGAGCAGTTTCTGTCAGAGCTCTCTCAGCCCCACCTACCTCACAGGGTGTCTGTTGTGGGGAGGGGAAGGGAAAGGAGTTTGTAAGCCACTTGGAGACTCCCTTGGGTAGTGAAGGGTGGGGTATAAATCCAATCTCTTCTTCTTCCATTAAAAATCGGCCAACTCTGGAGCAAACTTGTAGCCCATGGCAGTGCCAGAAACTTGCCAAAAAAAGCTATCCTGAAACTGAAAGATTTTTTTCTTAAGACATAATTTGGCTATCTGGCACAAAAAAGATGTAGGTGGATGTGAATTCTGCTCTCTTCTATCAAGCACCTCACATAAAACTCAGTGAGGAACAAATCAAGGGTCACCTGAATTTTTGGTTGTTCCTCTTAGTGTGCACGAGAGACAGGAGATGTGGCACCTTTGCTCTTTGAGCATGTGTACTAGCACCATTTCCTTCCCAAAGGCAGCCAAAATGATCCTTTTATAGAGGCTACCCAAGGTTCCCTACTCAGAGGCTGAACACCTATGATTTAACTGGAGATTCCAGGGGTCGACCTGGGATTTTCTGCATATATGATATGCACTCTATCACAGACCCACAGACCCTGGGCATTTAGGGTTGAGCAGACATGTCACAGGGGCTGAAGGATCAATGCAGTTGATAGATGCAGAAAGACGTTCACTGTGGAAAGACTTCTTCAGTTTGGCATCTTTTGTTAACCATCTGGTGCCAATTTCTGTGCATCTGGGTTCGTTACAAAGGCAATGCATTTGGGACTGCTACAGGCCCCCATGTAGGCATGTCCTTAAACAGCATTGCGCGCAGGCGTGTGTTGTGATCGGCACCTCTCCCTTGCCATGGAACCTCCACAGTACCTCCACAGAACCTCCACAGTAGGTCTGATCGCTTTACTGCATGTTAGTTTGCCCCGGGGCAAACAGCCACACTTCTCCTCTGCAGTTTCCTGCCTGTGTGGCAGGGGCCAAAATTCCTCATTCATATTTAACTACTGGATTCTCCTTTCAAGATATGCTGAAAAGTTCACCCAGTACTCCTGAAACTGAAATTATGAAAGGAAAAGTATTCATTATTTTGGGAAGTGTGTTACAAGTTCACAGGACATAGAAATATGCTTGTGACATACGTAAGTTACACAGCAAATTGTGTGTGCGCATTGATGACCATTTGGTGACCTGTTGTGTCAAGAGGCTGCGGAACTAATGGCTGGTTCTACCTGCCCACCCATCCCATCTAGTTCAGGGCATTATACTCTCCTCCTCCATTTGATCTTCACAACAATCCTTTAAGGTAGGTTAGGCTGAAAAAGAGGAACTAGCTTAAGGTCACGCAGTGAGCTTCATGGCCTAGCTTCACATTTCAAGGTGCTCGGTTCTGCCACAGAGACTTTCAATCAGATGCATCTTGTGAGTTCCCCACTGGGAACTCCATTCCCAGGCATTCGGAGGCCCAGTTGAGATTGGGAATTTGTCATGTGGGGAAAAGGTGCTTATGTCTTCCCCACATGTGCTATGGTCCTAATTGAAATTGACCCCTATGTCCAAGAACTGAGTTCCCAGTGGATAACTTTCAACACATATCAGATGGAAAGTGCTCTGTAATGTGTAGTTTGGCCCTGAGTAGGGATTGGAACTTGGGTCTCTTTAATCCAACGCACTAACCACAGAAACACACTGTGGAGAATTCCTAAAGTAGGACATTCTACAGTGGTGAGTCTAGAAAAAATTATTTGAGGATGACCATGGAATCATTAGGGGAGCAAGGATTTTGTTATACACATTAAATGCATAACTTGTAGAACATATACATAAAATAGCCTGACATCTCATCTTTAATGCTCTTAACCATCTGTGACCCTCATACCTATGGGATTGCCTCTCCTGTTACAACCCCCCCCCACTCCATTCAACCATTGTCTAGGGGCCTCTTGCAGGTACGCAGCCCCAGGATGGCTTGGTTAGCTGTCACCATGGGACGGGTCTTCTCAGTTGTGGCCCCTACCCTGTGGAATGCACTCTTGGATGACACCCATGCCTTGCTGAGTTTCTGCAGGCCATGAAAGACCAAATTTTTTAAGCTGGCCTTTGGAGGGTAATCCACATGTTGGGGCTGTTTTTATTAATGGTATGGTGCAATCCACATATTTTAAAAGTTTAATATTTTAATGTTGCTATTTTATATTATTTGTTTTTATGTTTTTAATGTTGTAAGTCACTCTGCGACCCTTTGGGTGAGTGGTGACTAAAAAAATCTAATAAAACACATACATACACGGACAACTGGGTTCACACCAATGGAGCTAGGCTCCGATCCATGGCTGTCTTCTTGGATTTGGTCTAACCTTCCAGTCTGAGTCTTTTTGCTTCATTTTCTTTAATTAATTATCAAAGGCATATGATAGGGATGCCAGGCTCTTGGTGGGACCTGAGGATCCACTGGAATTACAGCTCAACGCAACATTACAGAGATCAGTTCCCCTGGAGAAAACTGATGCTTTGGAGGGCAGACTCTATGGCATTGTACCCCATTGAGGTCCCTATCCTCCCCAGGCTCCATCCCCAAATCTCTGGGCCTTTCCCAACCTGGATCAGGCAACCCTACTCCTCCTCCTGTCTCCCACTGGAGGTCAGGGGAAATCTAGCAACCTTTGCATATCCCTGCTATGGGAACTCTTTGGTTCCATAATTATTTATGGAAGCTATACCACTCTAACTGAAGATGTCCACCAACCAGTCGATAGGAATGTAGGCTGAAGGATGAGAATTGATGCTTTCAGTGCTGACCTGAGCATGACAAGGGCTGTTATTTCGACAAGAAGAAAGTAGATGCATTTGAAATGTGGTGTTGGGGAAGAGTTTTGCAGATACCATGCACAAACAAAAAGACAAAGGATTCTACAGCAAATCAAGCCTGAACCTTCCCCAGAAGCTAAAATGACTGAATTGAGGCTATCGTACTTTGATCACATTATAAGAAGACAAGAGTCACTGGAAAAGCTGAAGGCAGCAGGAAAAGAGGAAGACCCAACATGAGATGTATTGACTCGTTCAAGGAAGCCACGGCCCTCAGTTTGTAACACCTGATCAAGGCTGTTCACGACAGGACATTTTGGAGGCCATTAATTCATAGGGTCACCATAACTCAGAAGCAACTTGACAGCACTTAACACACACAGAGGGACCAGTGACAAAATGGACTAATTTGACACTTACCCCCCCCCCCAACTCTTGCTTGACAATGAATTAACTCCACACTGTTCCACAGAAGGGTGAAACGGGAGGGTACAAACATAGCAAAAAGCCTGCCCTTGAAGAGCAGAAGGACTTGAAATAACCTCCCACCTTGCCTTTGGCACGGAAGAGGCAGCCTCCGCCCAGTGTCCCAACATAGTCCCGCGTCCCATTTCTGAACTGAGAGTGGAGCAGGGATTGTGTGCTTGTTTCCTTTACAAGATTTATATAATTTATGTATGGTTTATACACTACATGCTATTGGCGCACCAAAGGCTATCGTTTTTAATTGCCTCATTTCTGTCAGACATCTTTAATATAATTGGACAAAATGGATCATTCTCAGTAAAAAAGAAACCTGAACTTTTGAACAGACCTAGGGTCATCATGGATTTCGGTAATATCCCTATACGCTTCAGGTGGGTAGCTGTGTTGGTCTGCAGTAGAAGAGAAAGATCCAGGTCCAGTAGCACCACCCATCCCTGTATGCTAGGTAATAAATGTGGTCAATTTTCACATTCCACCCCTACGTGGTTTGAAGTGGCTTATTCCAGGATTTATTCTGTGTAATGCAGAAAACAGCTTTTAAGGCCTGGAGAGTGAAGGTAGTGCCCCCTTAACAACTAGTCCAAAGTTACATCACTGCAGAGAAGAATACTGACGTATTTATTATTTTTTCACAAAACTATGAACTTGGAACTGAACAAAGACTTGAGGCGCCGCATTCATTTGCAGGCTGTCATGTAAGGCGTGTAAAGCCACAGATGACACCTGAAACTTGGAAACTCGAGAGCTTCCCCGTACATCTTGCTTTCAGTCACACCCTGAGCCTGTGAGTTCAAATGAAGCACCTGAAAAGAAAACATTTGCAAAGAGTTATATGCGATACATTTTTCTTTCTCTTGTGACTTTGGTATAAGTGACTCTCAGCATGTGTTTTTCTGTACGATGAAAAGGAGGAAGAATAATATAGTCTTGGAAAAAGGGAAACCTCTCTCTAACATTTTAAAGCAGATGGAATCAAAGAGGTGGGTTTTTTACTCTTTCATGTACAAATGTCATTTGCTACACAGTGCGTTGAAAGATCAGAGTTAAAAGGCCTTATCTCTTTGTAAGGAGGAGTATAATGATAGAACGAATTGTAGGAACTACAGTATTCCAAAAAGAGGTTGTAGTTAAAGAAGTATTTATGGGAACTACTAAATACGTAATAAGAATGAGAGCCAGTTTGGTGCAGTGGTTAAGAGTGGCAAACCCTAAACTGGAGAACTGGGTTTGACTTCCCACTGTTCCACAGGAAGCCTGCTGGATGACCTTGGGTCAATCACAGTTCTCTCAGAGCTCTCTCAGCCTCACCTACTTCACAGGGCATCTGTTGTGGGGAGAGGAAGGGGAGGCGATTTTAAGCCACTCTGAGACTCCTTTGAGTAGTGAAAAGCAGGGTACACAACAATTCTGTGAGGCAGGATAGTAGGGTTGCCAGCTCTGGGTTGGGAAATACCTGTAGATTTTGGGGGTGGGGCTTGAGGAGGGAGGGGTTTACGGAGGGGAGGGAACTCAGTGGGGTATAATTCCACAGAGTCCACCTTCCAAAGTGGCCATTTTCTCTCCCAGGGGATCTTTGGCCACCACCCTGGAGGCTGGCAACTCTGCAGATTAGGCTGAGTGTGTGTGATTGGCCTAAAGTCACCCAGTAAGTTTCCATGGCAGAGTGGGGATTCAAACCTTAAGTCCTAGTCCAATACTCTTAACTACTGTACCACACTGGCCCTCAGAGACTGAGGGAGACAAACTCTTCAGACACAGGTGTACAAAAAAGTAAAGTACTGGAAAGGATGGGCTTTAGGCCCCCTGACCTGTATGCTGTGCTTAAAAAAAAAAAAGTCCCTCACTCTTCACTTCAAGATGAGAACTGCTTGAATCATACTGAACAGTCATCTTTTGTTTGTGCCCATCTACCTTCTTGGCTTGCCAGATCTAACTCTGTCCATTCTGCCAGTGAGAATTGTTGATGTGATGACCTTCAGAAAGGAATGAGAAATAGACGGTAATCAAGAAACGTAGCTAGTGATCCAGTAGAGATGCCAGTCGCATGACCCCTTCTAGTACTTAGGAAAGGAGAGGTTCACCTATTTGTTTTTCCTTCTCATGAAAAGTTCTGCCTTCCGCTGTTCTGGGATGCATCTATGTGATGGGACAATATGGGTAAATTAGCGATGTATAGAAATCTTAGTGGTATCTCTCAAAGCTGTCAAGGATGGAAAGTTGTTGGTTCTGTCATAGAAATTGCTCCTAATGACAGGGATATTGAAATGGGGGGACGACGGGGGGACTAGTGGATTAGACAAATTCATGCAGGATAGTTCCATCAGTCACTAGAAGCCATGGTGACTAAAAGGAACCTCCATATTCAGAGGCAGCAAACCTCTGCATACTTATGCGACTAAGCAACATCAGGAGAAAGCCATGGCTTCTGTGCACTGCTTGTTGTCCAGGACAACTGCTTGGCTGCTGTGGGAAACAGGGGGCTCTACTAGATGGAGCATTGGTCTGATCTAGCAGAGCTCTTCTTATGTTCTCATGCAGAGAGACAAATATACAGGGGCCACAGTCTCATCATTGTTTCATGGGGCTGGGGGAAGCCATGGGATTCATGTAATGTTTGAGTTTGAGGGTCTAGGTGAGGTGAGGAAGGGCTCAATGTGAATTTTTACCTGGTGACCTTTGGCCTCCTTCAGCAGGTTGCCTGACAACAGATATGAGACTTCATACACTTTGCAAAAACTGTGTGTATCAGGAGTAGGACCGGACTGCCTGTGTGGAGAAAAACTGTATTGTGTGAATGAGGATAATGGGAATGTGATTAAATGCACAATTTAGTTTTTTAAACTTTGCCATTTGTTTTGTCATGCCACAGAGAAGAGAGAATAAGAGCTCCCAGAGGGACAGACATCTAGCAGCTTGGCTGATTTTATGTCTGCTCTTGTCAATTCTATGGCAACACATATGTTATAGGACTGCTGCTAACAGTTCTCGCTTCTATTTCAATCCAACTTTCACAGGGAGCTCAGTGGAAAAGCGTTTTCATTTATCAAGGGCTGATATAAATCTCCTCTTCTCTCTCCGGCTTGCTCTCCTCTGCCTGTTAAAGATTTTGAGAACTTTCTGTCATCACAGTGCACAACAGAGTGGCATGATGTAGAGCCAAAGTTTGGAAGGTAGCCCAAAATCATCTAAGGTCAAACCTTGCCTTGAGGCAGGTTCCACCATGTGCATCCTAAAGTGGAAATAAATGGTTTGAGATTATTCTCCAACTGATTACCTTACGTCAAACTTGCTTGGAAAAGTTTAAATGTATGTTGTCCTATTTCTTAACATCTTTCACAACATCTCTTGTTTTATGGATTCCTTTGGACAGAGTGATACAGCAATTCTTGTTTATAACATGCTGGAGACTTGCAACTGCTCTGCTCACAGTGTCCATTTTCTCTAGATCTCAGCACCTTATAAGAGCAAATTGCTGAACTGTTCACATTTTTAAAATAAGCAGTATTTCAAGTCAGTTTATAGCTGCACAATTAGCAGTTTTCATCATCTCACTGGCCAGAAGTCATGGTTGGTACATGCTAAGAACTGCTGGGGTTGATGGCAATAGTACTTTTCCTGGCTGCCTCAGGTCAACACAAGAGGGCCCACAGACCGCAATTCCTGTTAACACCAGCAGGAAGCGATGGTAGGAAAGACTAAAGTAAGCAATTTATAGGAAAGGGAGGCTCCAGTCAGGGCTTTTAAAGAATCATTCCCCAGGTTGGATTACTCTTTTCCCTTTGGAAAAGGTACGTTTTTTGGGGGGGAGTGTTGGCTTGGAATTACTAGTGGGGGGAGGAGAGGGGCTTGTAAATTTTGTTTACACACAATCATGTGTTTTGCAACATGTCATACTATTACCTATGAGGCTGCCCCACCTTATGAGGCCCCTTGCATTTGATCTCTTCCAAAAGATCCTCAACTTGGGTAAAATATCCAGTTTGATATCAAGACAGAGGCCCCTAAAACTAACAGGAATTCCCACGTCCCCTTAGATCAGAGGTGTCAGACTCATTTGTTATGAGGGCCAGATCTGACATAAATGTCGCTTTGCCGGCCCACGTGTGCCATAAAATGTAATGCCAGGTACCAGAGATATAAACTGTATAAAGGACAAGAGCTAGTAAGCTCCAAATTGTATCGCCACTGCAAGGCTCCATGGCCTGGGAGGGGACGACGTATTCACCTAGCGGGTGAGCCGGCCCTGGACATTGAGGAAAATCCACATGGGCAAACTAGAGAGCCAGTGATGCAGCACTGGGCAAATGCTCCCATGCTGCTTGACTGCTGCAGACGAGGTTGTTCCACCTTGCTGAAGCCACAGTCAGAGTGGCTCCACCCACTCCTCTCCCCAAGCAGTCTTCTGTTTGCTCCCTTGCACCAGTTGCTCGCATAAGAGACCTGGACCAGCTGGTTCTAGCCCCTGGGCCTTATGTTTGACACCCCCACCTTAGATGATCATGCATCTGCACTCACTTGAAATCTGAATTCACCAATGGGAAAGCAGACCCTGTACCTTTGATCCAACCCCACTATGGATCATAAACTCTGCATGGAATTGGGCCAATAACCGAATCCCCCACTGAAGTTTAGCTACTTCAAATCCTATAAAAGGGCCTTATCAAGCCCACATTGTAGTTGGCTTTGCTTCCCGGTCTTTTCCCACTGCTTAAATCATTACATTCCCCCCTCCCCCACCCAGCCACTCAGTCATGGCTGCTTGCTGAAATGTCTAAAATGCCTCCTTCTGCTCCTGGATTTTCACCTATCTGGTTCCCCAACTTCCTAGTTGGTTTCAATTTTGGACTTTCTTCCACTGGGGGAATCCCCATCCCGGATCAGCTTCTTCTTTTCTTCCCCAGAACACATTGCATCAGATTATTCTCTTCAGGACAGGGAAGTATTATTTTTCTCCCCTTCCCCCTTTATTTCCCCATAGATTCCACCATTTACACCCTGATTAGTCATCAACCAAGGGCAGAATAACGAGGACCGTGTCACAGTATTGCAACACTGTTTCATGTTTGGCTTTCCTTCGCATGTCATTTTTCTAAGCTTTGCATCCTGTTAGGGGAAAAAAGATTTTCTTGCTCGAGATTCTCTCCCTCTCTGTCTGTCTCATTTCCCCTCTTAACTAGAGTGCTATGCCAGACTGGTACCCAGATGGTTCAGTCCTAGATAAATTGCCCTAGGTAAAATTCAAGTGGCTTCAAGTCAGGCATGGGGACTTTCTCCCATCACTACATGAATCTAGGGAGGAAAGTGGACCTCAGCAGCGAAATTTAATATGTTGAAAATCATACACTGTTAATCGGGACCTCAACAGAGGCACACAAAGGCCAAACTCACACATGACCTCTTCAGCCCATTTCCTAATGTTTATTTATTTAAAAATAATTATTAGCAGCCTTTCTACCTTGTAGAAATTCAAGGCAGCTTACTGTGTAAATAATGATAATATACTTAATATGCACAAAAGCACCAGTTGAAACCAATAATTTAAAACTACTGATAGGCAGAAGGACTAATCAAATGCCATAATGAATTAAACTGTCTTCAACTCCCTCATTTGAGGGTGAGAGAGGCATGTTGTTGCTGTGTGTGTGTGTGTATATATATGTGTATTTCAACCTTCTTGTGCTCTGTAATACTCATGTAGTTTTGGTCTAAATTTAGCCATTCCGGCAACAAAATATTAATATTCAGAAATGAAAGAAGAAAAAGTTTTCCCATTAAACATTACTGACAACCCATTAAAGCATGAAAGACAGCTGGCAGAAGGGTTATTGAGGCTTCCCTCCTGTTTTGTAGTAGGATTGCAATATTCCAGTCTGCCAAATCTGGCCAGTTTATTTTGCATACTTTTACGTTGTTCACTAATTACTCAAATCCAGTAAATTAAAGTTTGTTCCATCTCCGAGTTGCTTTGTATCTGCTCCTGGAAAGACCACAAAACGTTAGGGAAGAGGAACATACTTTTATCTATTTGCTTGCGCCAGGCTCTGCACATCTTTTCTTCTTATGCGGAAGAAATGTGGCGCCCATGTCAGTAATAGCTGTGTGTTTGCTCATTGGCTAGAACAATGGGTGATGGGAGCAGGCATGTTTAATACTAAATGAAAGGGCAGAGTACTGCCCGCACATTCTGCCTCCAATCCCTAGATCCACAAGGGCCAGATACAAGGCTCTCAGGCAGTGGCCCTAATTAGCACTGGTGTCCAGAACAAAATAGCATTGGCCATTTGCCATCCCTATTCCCAAGGCTTGAAAACAGGAGACAGGACTAAACTCTAGGAAGTTTTGGCTCAAATTAAGCCTTGCTTAATACAGTTAGTATTGCTCCATTCTAGGGATTGCACTTTTCAGCAGTGGCCCCATGCTGGTGGAACAGGCTCCTGGATAACATCAGGGCCCTGCAGGACCTTTTACAGATCCGCAGGACCTGCAAAATGGAGCTCTTCTGCCAGGCTTTTGATTAGGAACCGCTGATGATGAGTGGGCAACTGGCAAATGTGCCACTGACGAATGCGCTGCTGGAGTACATCCCGGCCACGTGAAACATCGACTGGTTATTGCCTTTGTTTGTTTATTGCACGCCGCCATCATTTTCACTAGTACTGTTAGCCGCTTAGGCTTTGTTTGTATATTCCATTGCATTTTAATGTATTTATTTTTTTAGAGTTTTAATGTTGTTAGTCACCTTGGGCCAACCCTGTGGCGAGGCAGGATAAAAATGGAAATAAATAAATAAATAAATTGCACTTCTCATTAAAATCCACCCAAATAACAAGGTTTACATGTGGAGTTCCATCCTTCTGACTTTGTTACAAGGCACTAGATACCCAGATCAGTTCTGTATATGAAGCTGGGTTGCCATCCTCCAGGTGGAGCCTGGAGATCTCCTGCTTTTACATCTGACAGAGATCAGCTCCCCTGGAGAAAATGGCTGCTTTGAAGGGTGGACTCTATGGCATTGTACCATGCTGAGCCCCCCCCCCTCCCCAAACCCCGCCCTTTCCTGGATCCACCCTCAAAGCCTTCAGGTATTTTCCAACTCAGAGCTGGCAACCCTTGATATGAAGTGGTCCAAAATCACCCCCTCCCCCCTCCTCGCTTCCTGTTATAAAAAGTCAGTCCCCAGCATTCTGTTGCACTCAAGGGTGGCCGAGAAACCAAATAAATGAGGTGAGAGTGATGGGGCCATGCAGATGAAAGAGTGGGGCCAAGCTATTCAGATAGGGCCAAGCTAATTACAAAAGAAATTCAACTAACTATTGGTAAAATAATTCAATTTGCATTTTAAAAATGGTAAAGAACTATCAATATAACTTTCTACCATGTTCCATAAGGACTGTATGAATGTGACTAATTTATCAAACAGTTCTCCTCTTTGGCTTTTGTCATGAAATGCCACTTATTTATCCTATGTCAAAGTGAAATAAAGAACAGTAGTCAGACCAAGACTCCTTCAGGTGTGAGCTCAACATAAAACAAGAGCCCAGCATAAAACAGAGACTGATTAAAATAAGGAATTCACTGCCAGAGGATGTACTGATGGTCACAGGAATAAACAGCTTTAAAACGGGATTAGATAGATTCATGGAGGATAAGTCTACCATTGGCTACTAGCCATGGTGGCTCAGAGGCACTCAGTCTCCGAATCCCAGAGCCAGGGGGCAACATCAGGGGAAGTCTGTTGAGTCCTCAATAAGCGATGCTTGCAAACAAAAGTTTCACCCATTCCTAGTCTTCCCGTTCACTGATTTGTGTGTGTGTGTGCACGTGCGCTTTTCTCAAGGGGGCAAAAAGTACTGCAGACATACAGAGTGGGCACCCCCTCCACACACTCATGTTCAATCATCTGTGTCCACAAATCAATGGCGGGCATCCCAGCAGAATTCTGTTCTCTATAAAACTCTAAAATCTGGCTGCAGATGCAGGAATTCCCTTCCCCCTTCACATTCACCTCCTTTTTCTTGGTAAACCTGGCACCATATAGCCAAATATGAATGACAACATGGTCACATTTCTGTTACATGGCAGAAAGGGCATTTTAAATAAATAATAATAGTTTAAAAATGGCATTGAATCACCATCTAAGTAGTCTGGAACTCCCATACAGCTGAAAAAAAAATGTAATCTTTAAGAGAAACAGTACTGAAAATGTTGGGGATGTCCCCAAAGCCTCATTTTCATGTTCACTGGGGAGCATTTGCCCCACCGTAATTTCTTTTCACCAGTTCAATAACAATTCTATCTCCAAAATGGCTGAGAAAATCTGGGCTTAAAATAAGTATGGAAATCATTTCTGCCTGCTGTACTTTTGAGTCAGATACATTGTTACAAAACCAAATGCGGCAGAACTGGAATGCATTGTATTGCTGTTGTAAATTTTTGGAGAATACATCATCACTTGCTGAAAATACCGCATTTTATGGGGAATATTTATCATTCTTATGTGAAACAAGTCTGATCAACGGGGGAGGGGGGGACTTGGAATAAATGGCATAATTCCTAAACTGACACTACACTGGGTACAAGCAAGACAAAATATACCTGTTTATGTCCTGTCCATCTTACTCTCAGAACAGTTTGCTTTTTGCAGTTGCTCAGCTCCCAGATTGCTTGCAATCTGGAGATCAAGAACTGGTCTCATCAATTTGCCGCCAATCATTTGTGCTACTGTGGTGGTAACTACCAAAGCAACTGTTCAGATTTCTCTCCCTCTAGCCATTCTCGATTGTTCTGCCTTCATATATCATCATTTTGTTTAAAAGGGGTGACAAATATTTTCAGCTTCAGTCCATGCAAACCAGAACCCTGGGACATCAGGACTTGTGGGGGAAGGAGAACCCCATTCCCACCTCTGGGAACTGCCTCCCCCTCTCCTGATCTGCCACTCTCCTTCCTCCCCCATCACCTATCAACCTAATCAATTGTGCTCTCCTCCCGAAACCAACCGATGAACTGTCTACCTTGGTGTTGGGGTTTTTTTTTGCTCCCAGCAATCCCATTAAAAAATGTTTTTGCATGGCATCGTGGCTTACTAGTTAACCCAAGCAGTCACCCAGAGCTTGTTTCCTTTTTATGACACCTTATTTATTTATTTACTAGGAATAAGGTCTGTTGTGGAAATAAATACAACGAGCTCTAGAAAGAGGCTCTGGGAGAGTGCCCCAGCCTTTGGCACTCAGTGTCAATTTGCTGTGGTGACCTCAGCAGGGTATGACACCAAGTCCACCATTTTCTCCAGAGGAACTAATCTCTGCTACCTGAAGAACAGTTGTAATTTTGAGTGATGGCTAGTTTGGAGGGTGGAGTCTATGGCATTGTACCAGTCTGAGGTCCCACCCCTCCTCAAACCCCACCCTCTCCAGGATCCACCCCTCAAATCTCCAGGAATTGTCCAACCTGGAGTTGGCAACCCTATCTCCTTCCCAGCCAACCATCAACCTACCATTATCTGCCCCTCTGATTTCAGCTTTCCATCTCCTCTCCCCTCTCTCCTAGGGAAAAGTTGTAATTCTGAGTGATCTCCAGCCCCCACCTGGAGATTGGCAACAATTGTTCCACAAGAGGGAATGGCTGGTTGGGAGGGTGGAGTCTATGGCATTGTACCTGTCTGAGGTCCCACCCCTCCTGAAACCTCACCCTCTCCAGGCTCCATCCCTCAAATCTCCAGGAATGTCCCACCTGGAGTTGGCAACCCTATTTCCTTCCCAGCCAATCATCAACCTACCTTTATTTCCCACTCACTCTTCAGCTTTCCACCCCCCCTCACCTGCAGCCTCTATCGTGCTCTGAAGCCCTGACTGCTACGTCACATTGGCTGTCATACAGGGGCCATCTCAGCAGGATATAAGGACACAGAGTCCACCATTTTCTCCAGGGGAACTGATCTCTGCCATCTGGAAAGCAGTTGTAATTCTGAGTGATCTTCAGCCCTCACCGGAAGATTGGCAACAGTGGTTTCTCCCAACAGGCACTAAGGGTACCTCAGAACACATTTTACCTCAGAACAGCAACAGAAAACTGTTTAGAATGTTAGAGGCAAAGGCCAATGAAGCCACATATGCAAATGACCTCTGTGCTCTGAGACAAAAACCAATCAGGCCACATATGCAAATAACCTCTGTGTTCTGACGGGCTATGGAGGGGAGAGGAACAGCAAACTGTTTAGAATGTTGGAGGCGAGACTCAAGCAACGCAGCCAGTGGATAGGGACAGCTTCGGACTGACAGATCATGGAGCCAAAGGCTGTGGGCACCGTGTGGGATGTTCAGCAGCATGCCACCACCAACAGAGAATTATTGTATAGAGAGATTGGATTTCTGGTACACCCTCCCCTGCACAGCAGGGCTCAGGGCAGATTACAGCAGTGATTATAAACAATTATTATGCAATAATTAAAACCATTAGAAATGTAGCACAACTAATTAAACATACTACAACAAGATGGCGATTGACTTCATCAAATCCCTGAATTAACTATCCGTATAGATGTTCAATAGGTTCACAAAACCTGAGCGAGTGGGCCGGCTGCAACCAACAAGGAAATGATGCTAGGCAGAGCAGGGGAGGCCGATGTCGACATCTGTTGCCTCAACCATAGGCCTGGTGGAACATCTCCATTTTGCAGGCCCTGCGGAATTGTAACAGGTCCCACAGGGCCCTGATCTCACTTGGGAGAGACTTCCACCAGGCTGGAGTCAGAGCCAAAAAGGATTGGTTGAGGCTAAGCAGATGTCCTTTTGGCATGCATATATACAGATGGCACTTGTTAGTGGCGAAGGGAGGGGCATGAATTCCCCTTTTTTTAAAAAACTTTCAGTACTTTTTGTGCAAATCTATGTATTACCTCACATTTTCAGAAAATAGTCCTGGGTGGCCTCCCCTTGTGGATTTTTTTGCTTGTGATTAGTATATCTTTTCTTCTATGATATCTTTGAAGCATATAATGATGCTTTACTAAGTACAAGGACATTAAACCCTAAAAGTTGACATAAGGGCAACAAAGGGTAGAAAGAGAAATGATTAATAAGGATATGCATTCTTTCCAGTAACATATTTCAACTTCACTTCAGCAGGTAAGAAAACATAAGAACAGAAAAGGAGCCCTGCAGTGGATCAGGCCAGTAGTCCATCTAGTCCGGCATCCTGTCTCACATAGTGGCCAACCAGTTCCTCTGGAGGGCAACAACAGGGCATCGAGGCTGAGGCCTTCCCCTGATGTTGCCTCCTGGCTCTGGGATTCAGAGGATTAGTGCCTTTGAATGTGGAGGTTCCCCTCAGTCACCATGGCTAGTAGCCATTGATATACTTGTCTTCCATGAATCTATCTAATCTAAGTGTGCAGAATCATCCAGAAAGCATAGGGTCTTATTTTGATGAGATTTTGGTTTATTAGCTCTCATCCAGTCTTTATTGATGCCAGGCAAAGTGGGATAACAGCCCAATGGAGTTGCACAGCATAAATAACATGGTACAGAGCTAAAACACCCAAGTACCACCTGAAATCTACCTTTCAGGATAGGAGTGGAACCACTAGAGTTCAGTTCAACCCACTTTGACACCAGGTTATTTGATATCAAATGCTGGAAAACTCAGAAGAATCAAAAAGGGCGAACTCCACCAGTCTTTATCCCACAGAAGGCAATCTGTCAGCCTGGCCAAACTAGACTGGAAGACTGATTGAGTCTAGATAATCAGAAATTTTTTAAAAATGTATGCAGGAGTATGGGATATACCTCTCTTGATTAATTATTAGAGTTTTTGAATGGTTATTCCCCATAGAACTTAATTACAATTACCCAACAACACTGTATGAGTTTGTAGGCATAAAATTCAAATCGGCCAGCTGTGTTTTGATTGCTGGCTCCATTCTTGGAGGCTGGATACTCAATGAAACATCAGAAGAAGAATTCTGTCCTGTGAGCACTACAAAATTGTGGCTTTCAATAGCCCATCTGCTTTTCAGAATGAAGCAGAAAGAATAAGATTTAAGCGAGGGGGGAGAGACGAGTGTACAGACAGAAGTATGCAGCCAAGGAAGAACTCACTGTTCTTGTGAGGTTTGTAAGCAAACAAGTTTTCCAAGCTGCCTTCACCGTCAATGTTGAATCCAGCACAGTAGGGGATTGACAGATATGTCCAAATCATGTGGGAAGCTATATTTTTATCTTTGGTGTGAAGGTTATATTTAGCACTTATCAAGAGCTGATGCTATTTGTACAAAATAATGTTCCTGTGTTATTCTGTTTCATCCCAGACCATCCAGTGTACAGTAGCTGTCAGCTGCTCAGTTCCATGGTCTCAATAATGAAGGGCCAGGTGGAGAAACAAAGAGTAACACAGGTGAATAGGCAGCAACAGAGTAAGCAAGGAGCATCTAATAAGTACTGAGGAGCAACCAAATTAATTCCCTGTCTGCTGTTCAGGCTGAAAAGAAACTGCTAGCCCTAACATATATATATATAAGACAAAGGAGAAGGTGATTGGTTTATCTTGATCACCTAGGAGAGTTTCCATAGACCTGAAAGAAACGAGCGTTGCCAGCTCCCCCCCTGGTCTCCAGTGGGGGATGTGTGGGAGTAGGATTACCAGATCCATGTTGGGAAAGTCCTGGATATTTGGGAATGGAGCCTGGGGAGGACAGAGACCTCAGTGAGGTACAATGCCACAGAGTCCACCCTCCAAAGCACCCATTTTCTTCAGCGGAACTTATCCCTGTAGTCTGGAGATGAGCTATAATTTGGGAGGATCCCCAGGTCCCACTTGGAGGCTAGCATCCCTGAGGAAGAACATATACTTTGAATACAGAGGGCCCCAGGTTCAAGTGCTGCTATCTCTGCTTAAAGGATCTCAGGTGCCAAACGGGGAGTGGGGCATCTCCATGAGGATCTTTGAGAACTCCTGCCAATCAGAAGTTCCAGGGCTTGATGGACTCTGTAAATACACATGAAGCTGTCTTAAGCTGAGTCAGACTGTTGGTGTATCCAGATCAGTATTATCTACTGGCAGCAGCTCTCCAGGGTCTCAGGCAGTGGTCTTTCATACCACCTTCCTTCCTGATCCTTTTAAATGGATATGCCAGGGATTGAGCCTTGGACGTTTTGCATGCAAAGCAGAAGCTCTGCAATTGAGCCATGGCTCCTCCCTCATCATATTTAGACACCATGTGTATCCTTGCTACAAGGGCTCTGTCCAAGAGAATCCTGCCTTTTCTTTTGCCATTGCTAAGCATGCCATGTGGTCACACATTCACAGCCTAGAGTGCCAATCTCCAGGTGGGTTCTGGAGATCTCCTGGAAGTACCACTGATCTTTCCATGGAAAAAACTGACTGCTTTGGAGGGTGGACTCTACAGCAGCATACCCCATTGAGGTCCCTCTCCTCCCCAAATTGTGCCCCCTGCAGTTCTACCCTAAATCTCTAGAAATGTCTTGACCCAGAGTTGGCTACCCTAACACAACTCCTTCCTCAAGGACTTGCAAGGGTTATTCAGCTTCTGTGCCTTGCTGATGCCTAGGAGCCAAAGCAGAACAACCTTCTGCTCCTCCTTCACTGCTGCCTACCGAATGACTCAAGAGTCACATTAAATGGATATATGTTTCTATTGTGCAGATTACCTGTTACTGAACCTGTTTACGTCCTGCCCTCTGTTTCACAGCCAGTGGATTTCAGCTAGGGCTGCCCCTCTTTCACTGCTGCCTACCTTATGACTCAAGAGTCACATTAAGTTGATATGTTTCTATTGTGTAAACTACTGATACTGAGCCTACTCAAGTTCTGGCCTCTGTTTCACAGCTCATAGCTACCTAGCTTTGCACAGGTTCATTCTTCAGTCACCTAGAGCATCACATTCTCCTCCATTTTGGACCCCTGTACACTTGCACAACTTACCATGGGCCTAACAATGAAAAATGGAGTCCATATCAAACTGATATCAAAACAGTGAGTCACACCGAGGGCATGCAAGGAATGTGAAGCAACTCCTCCATTAATCATGAGAAAGCCATATTTGGTGGGAGTCAACTGAAGGGCCTTTTCCCCAAGGCCCTAAGGGGTACCTTTCCAGATAATCTGTCCTTAATAGCGACCCAAATAATCAAGACAATGAGCAATGGGCCAGCCCCAGGCATTTCCTCCTTAAGTGCTGGACAGGTAGATTTCTCCCCCTACTCTATCATGTAAAATACTCAGTCATCGATATTTGTCTATCTAAACTCTCAGTCTCCCTAAATGAACACTTCTCCTTGATGTTTTTATCTGTAATGCAAAAGAAGAAAAATTCCCCATCACATTCTGCTGTGCTTCTCCAGAGCTTCCCGGCTGTCTTCAGGAAGCAAACTTATGTCTGATTCTCTCCTTTCATTTTTTCCCTTAGTAGCAGATGATTTGTAGGGGAAAAGTTTAAACTGTGTTTATACTTCACAGGTGCATATATTTCCTTTCTGTAGCCCCTCTATTTTTATTCACCTGATTTAACTCAGTTCTCTGTTAATTTAATACATTTATTTTCTTGTTTAAGAAGCTTATCCCCCTTCATTTGTTTTGAGTGTCGGTCTTTATCTCGATCCCCATATACACAGGTGTGATGGACTGCACTTTTAAGAAGCTTAGGAGTGCTGTACAAACAGCTGAAGGACTGTGAAAAGTTAATTCTTCACTGAAACAGAGAGCCATGAGTGACAGGCTGCTCCAAGCAATTTGATTGGTTAGCATCAGCTGAGCAGAGAAAGACTGCTGAACTGGATGCTGAGGAGAATTCAGTCTGATTTCAGCCCTAGCTGAGAAGAGTCAAGTACTGACAGTTTTAGAATTCAGCCCTGACTGAGAGCAGTTTAACACAGACTATAGAACTGGTTAAAGTCTGTCAATACTAGGTTAGATGGAGACCCCTATTCAGACCCCAAAAAAGCGATAGATTTTCTAGTGAGAGGACAATTTCCCTACCCAGTGAAACAGAGAGTTAGCTCTGAAGAGTGCAGAGTTCCCTGGTCTGGTGTGGTTAGAAACTGCCTTTACAGACCTTATGCTAAGGTATGGGGACTCTTTGCGTAATGCATAAATGGCTGCCTTTTCTGGAGGCATCATTTCTAAATAATTTGACGGTGAGATCCAAGATTCCTCAACATTTTTATGAAATAGTCAATGATATGTAAACATTCATATAGAATTTTAATCAGTCTGGATGACCTTTAATAATTTGTCATCAATATATATTATTGTTGTTGGGTGTAACCTTTTGAATTTTGAGCTGCGATGACTAGAGAATTTCCTCTCAAACTATACTTTGTATTTTTCTTGATATATATTGTTCATGTTGCTACGTTATAAGTTGAAATTTTTTTTCTATGAAAACGTAATAAAATATTTTTTAAAAAACCTCAAGATGAGTACTGGTGTTTCAAGGGAAGGGATTTGGGGTACTGGAAAGAGTTTTTTTTTTGTACCAGTCTGCGGGAAACCAAAAGAGGCAGAGAATATGCAAAGAAAGTGTGCTGGAGTGTTTGGAAAACACTGGAACAAAAAGCCTCTCAGCATAAAGATTTTCAGTAACTACGAATAGCTTAAGAAATGTTCATTATCCTGAAACATAAGAACTAAAGTCTGTGCATGTACTGATTTTACCTCAGAGTTATCAATATTGAGTTACCACAGAAATGTTACCCCTGATTTCACTTGACCTTTCCCCTCTATGTTGAATGAAATATTTTGTTAATTTGGAATATAAAAACTTCTCGAGTGCCATTCCTTCCTTCGAGTGCTTCCATCCCTTCCTTCAGGTTCCTGGGCTGAGCAAACAGCCAAAATATTATACTGTGACAGGGTGGGACAGCCAAAACTCTTCAGGAAAGAGGAAAACAGATAACTAGGGTGGCTCAGTCACAGAAGGGAAAGAAAAATGGAGGGGAAAATCTTGCCTTGCAGGGAAGCAGACAGGGCTGTCATAGCAGGTTACGGTCTCAGCAATTAATACCCGACAACACATGTGTTTTCTCTTTGCTAGCAGAAGGACAATTTTGCTAGCTACAGGGGCTGCATGTGTATTGGTGATTTGGTAACAGGTATCCAGTATTAATCAACATCAAGAAAAATGTTTATGCATTTTTAAAATGAATGAATAATAAACCTCATTTCAGCCCGCGAAGCGGGGAGGGCGGGGTATAACTAAATAAATAATTAAATAATTAAATAAATAAATAAATAAATAAATTGGTTATTGCAGTGAGAGTGAATGGAAATAATAATAACAATTAATGAACCAATCATTTATTTTATACCATAGAATCACAGAATCACAGAGTTGGAAGGAGCCATACAAGCCATCTAGTCCAACCCGCTGCTCAGTGCAGGATCAGCCTAGAGCAGCATCCCTGACAAGTGTTTGTCCAGCCGCTGCTTAAACACTGCCAGTGAGGGGGAGCTCACCACCTCCCTGCACAGCTGATTCCACCATTTAACGACTCTTACTGTCAAAAAGTTTGTACTAATATTCAGCTGGTGCCTTCCTGCCCTTAATTTAAACCTATGATTGTGAGTCCTGTCCTCTGCTGCCAACAGGAACAACTCCTTGCCCTCCTCTAAGTGACAGCCCTTCTAATACTTCAAGAGAGCCATCATGTCTCCCCTCCACCTCCTCTTGTCTATACTAAACATTCCTGAGTCCCTCAGCCTTTCCTCAGAAACTTTGGTCTCCCCCGATCATTCTTGTCACTCTCCTCTGCACCCACTCCATTCTGTCCACATCCTTTTTGAAGTGAGGCCTCCAGAACTGCATACAATACTCCAGGTGCAGCCTAACCAATGCAGTGTACAGCAGGACTATGACATCTTGTGATTTTGATGTTATGCCTCTGTTGTCTATTGATACACCCCAAGATCACTGATTCACCCCTCTTCCATGTTCTCCCCTTCTTCCTCCCCCTGCAATGTACTTTCTTGTAGCTGCTGCTGTGGTCACAGTTCCAGGTCAGTAGACTATGGCTCTGTTCAGATAACACATAATGCCATGGCTTATTATAAATGGGGTTAGTTTGTGAAACAAGGTTTTGGCTCACAGACAATCACCCAAACCTGGTTTGCCTTAACAAATGCTGGTTTCAGCACCTTCAAGGCAACTTCTTGCTACCAATTACACCCACACTTACCCAAACACAAAGGTCCATCAGATTCCCTCCACAATCTCACAATAAAAAAAACTATGCATCATAGTGGTCAGAGTGTTGGACTAGGATCTGGGAGACCCATGTTTGAGTCACCACTCTGACATGGAAGCTCATCCACTAACAGCCTAACCTACCTCCAAGGTTATTGAAAGGATAAAATGGAGGAAAGGAGAATGATAGAAGATGCTTTGGGTCCTCATCAAAGACAAAGGCAGGGTATAAATGAAGTAAGTAAGTAAATACGTAAATTTCACTCCAACATATTCACCCAAAGTGCTACCTCTGATTCTTGCCATACTAGACTTTTGAACCAACTACTGAGTAAGGACATAAGAGCCCTGCCAGATCAGACCATTTGTCCATGTAGCCCTGCACCCTATTTTACACAGTGGCCAACCAGCTGCCCTGTAGGGCTAGCATACAGGGCATAATGGCCAAGGCCTTCCCATGATGGTGTCTCCAACCACCGGTATTCAGAGGCTCACTGCCTCTGATGGCTGCATATCAGTACAACTCTATGCAGGGTTACTCCAGGCTAAATCCATTGACTTTGCTGGTGTTAGATTGGAATAACTCTGAATTGCACTGTAATTCACCCAGCCCCTTGCAGGAATTTTCATGTTCCACAGCTGTTTTCTTTTTCTCCCCACAGATACCAGGCACCGAACACATACCAGGCGAATTCTCACAAGTGAAGTCCCCACAAATCACCAATTTACCAAGAGTAAATTGGGTGCTTGTATCCCTGAGAAGAGGGTGTGGCATTTCATCCCTCCCACAGTGTTTTAGTAGTCAACACTACTTGCAGAAAAAGCCAATTGCTGCAGACACTGTCAGACCAGGTGAAGAGAGGCCTGATATTCTGGGGGAAGGGGGTTATAAAAATCAGGTGTTTTCTCACCCTGGTTGTGAAGTAGCCTACCTATGGGTAGGGGAACTATTTCCAACAGAGTTAGGGTTGCCTACTCTGGCTTGGGTAATTTCTGGAGACTCTGGGGGAGTGCCTGGGAAAGAGCTTAAGTTTCTCCTTGGCTTTATGGTGTACAACACATTCCAAAGCTGCTGCATTATCCATGGGAACTTATCTCTGTTGTCTGCTGATCAATTCCAGGAGACAGCAAGGGCCCTTCTGGAGGATGGTAATCCTCCTCACAGCCATCATGCAACCTTTAAAAGAAGCATGTGGAACAGCCATACTTTGAAGGCCTGGGGGAAAGACATTTAACATAACTGTCCCCTGAAGGTTTCATTGGACACCGTTGCCTTTTTAAAAACACCCCCCTTTTGCTTTTTCACTCACTGTGAACTAGGGTTGCCAGACCCCTGGTCCGAGTGGGGATTCCCCTAATTTCCCAGGCTTCAGTCTGTTGCTGGCCTGCTGGCCAATGGGGGAAGCCCTGCCCCAAGCCCGACCACCTGCAGCCACCCCTCTGCCTTCTCACCTGTGAGATTTAAAGGGTCCTCCAGCGGATCAGATGGAGCCCTTTAAATCTTGCAGAGGGGAGGAAGAGGGGCAGCCGCACGCTGCATGCCTCAATTCCAAGTGGTGATTCACCGCTTGGAGATCAGGTGCACGGGGCCCCACTGGTCAGAAGCACTTAAATGTCCCCTTTAAATGCTTCTGGCCAGTGGGGACTGGGACCACGTGCCTGAATTTAAAGTGGCATCACTGCTTGGAGTTCAGATAGGCGGTGGGTGGCTGCTCTCCTCCCTCCCCTACCGCAAGATTTAAAGGGCCCTCAACTGGGACTGGGACCACGTGCCTGAATTTAAAGATGCATTGCTGCTTGGAGTTCAGATAGGCAGTAGGTGGCTGCTCTTCTTCCTCCCCTACTGCAAGATTTAAAGGGCCCTCAACTTGGCTGGTGGGCCCTTTATATCTCACAGGAATGGGAGAGAGCGGGGTGGCCACAGGTGATTGTTCTAGGGGGTGGGGACATCCCCAACTTGATGTCATTGTGTTGGGGATGCCCCACCCCCTCTGGGAATACTCCCGAAAGTCCCCTGCTGGGGACTAAACCGGACCTAGCAACCCTACTGTGAATCACCTTGAAAGCCTGCTCCCTTTTAATAAATGAAGAAATAGTGGTTGATGACATTGTAGTTTAACTCCCTCCCCAGGTCATATATCTTCGGTGCCAAATAAGCACCCGAGAATCCAAAAGGAGTCTAACAGATGCGGTATATGGACTCCACCATATAGTTGGGGTGGAGTAGACCGCGCTTTATTATTGGATCTTGTGATACATTCTTTCCTAGGCCCAGAGACTCTGTTAATGAGCAACTGATGTAATAATTCCCTGTCCCCCTGAGGCTTCCGTATGTCACTCATGGGAGAAGTGGTGCCTTTGGATAGCTAATTGGGGTAACACATTTTACATCTGAAAAGTCATTTGTGGTTCTTGATGAAGAAAGGCAGTAAATGAAGGTCTCTGTAAATAATGAAGACCCCGATAATTAGACAGTAAACAATATTATTATTCACACATGCAAGAGGGAGACACAGAAACAGAGCCAAGGACTGATGCGCCAACATTTCAGTTTGCTTACGAAATCAATGCAACAGAGTGGGCCGAGTGCCATGCAAAGAGTCAGACTCGACTGTGTGACTGAACAACAACAAGGGTGTAATTCTGTTTAGGACGGCACAGTCAGTGTGCAGACTAGGGAGTGAAATCCTGGTTCAAATCTGGCCCCAGCCATGAATTGACCTCAATGGCCTTTGAAACTGGGGATGACAAAGTTCAAACTGGGAGAGTCAGAATTTGAACTCTGCCCGGCCAGAAATGCTCCAGATAATCCCAAGAAAACAAAGACCCTATTGAATTTAGTTCTGGACTCCCATTTGGGTTTACTGGACTTCCCTTTCCCTTCTTGTTTTGTATTATCTGGTGTCAAGAAAGAGCCTCAGTAGGAAGAAAATTTCCCTCCCTTTCTGAGAAATCCTGCAGTAGCAGTGCCCCAAGTAGAAGGCTTGGGGACTGTAGTTCTCCAGGGCTCTTGTTAGGGGATGGCCCCACTTCTACAGTGTCCCTCGGTCTGCTACCAGAGATGTTTGGGCAAACAGAAGGGGATCTAGAGGATGCATGGGGATTGGTGAGCTCTCAAATAACCCCTGAGGTTTTTCAACTGCTCACAAGAGAAATTGCAAAATGTTACAGCAAATCAAGGCAACCTGCAGGGAATTCATGTACCACTAAGCAAACCTCGTAGGCAGACTTCAGTCTGTCAACCTCAGCATCCCATCTACAGTGTGGACATAATTTTGACCGAACATTTGCACACAACACACCCCGCTTGTGTGAATGGAAGATTTTATGAGGAATACACAACATCCATAGATTCTTCCCTCTAGCCGAAGCACTCTATGTCATCTCCCCCATGCTATCTGAAGACCACACAACCCTCAGGTGTGGTGTTTGGGGGAATCATAGGGAGCCTGAAGCAGAATGAGACAGGTGGAAAGGATCCATTCTAGTACCATTCTAGAACCAGTTACTTATGGTTCTCTGGATATTGCCACAAAATAATTTGAAGACTTAAACATGCTATAAATGCTGATTATTATTACTACTTCCTAACAGCGATGTTGATTACATTGCATAACATGTCCTTTCTCTCCCCCTCCCCTTCTTTCTTTGAGTGCAAGTCAATTAAAAGCCACAGGGTGTTGGGGTTGCTGCAGAGTTACATTTCTGCTAAAGATTTGGCTGCCATGTTGCTAACAGAAGAGACAAGAGAGATTTTGTCAAGGCCACAGGGTATTTTCTCTCTCTAACACACATCAGATTGAAATAATCAACATCACTGTGAGGAACATGGTGTTTGATGAAAAGTATAACAGCAGACAAGTGAGAGAATGTTTTCCACAATGTTTAAATAGCCAGTTCCCATCTCTAAGAACAGGCAGCATGCTGGTGTGGACAGAGTCCTAATGCAATGATTGGAACACTGGTAGGAACTGCAGTACGGTTGCCAGTTCTGGGTTGGAAAATACCTACAGATTTGAGGGTTCGAGCCTTGGGAAGATGGACTTTGGAAAAGGGGGAGACCTCAGCAGGGTACAATGCCATAAAGTCCAAAGCAGCCATTTTCTCCAAGGGAACATCTGGAGACCAATTGTAATGGCGGGAGATCCAGGTGCTACCTGGAGGTTGGCAACCCTAAACTGTAGATAAACATGCTTTGGGGAAACTTATAAGAAACTTGAGGGTGCAGGTCTTGTGAAGGTACACAAATAGCTGGACAAGGTTGTCCTGGCAAAGATCCAGAAAAGGACGCATACATAAGGTAGAGCCCAAGAAAATTACACAACTGCTTTGGTTTCCACTCTATAACCCTGAGTGGCTCACTCTAAGGGATAGTGCAACACAAAGAGACCCTTGACAATAGCCCTATATTGCACCATAAGAAATGGACTATAAATTGAGCATGAGTGGTGAAAATTTATTCACAGAGCCTAGAGCAAACCATGGATATATTCCATTTAGATTTAAAGCAGTCTCCTTTTCATTTCCCCAGAAGATTCTCCAGGTGGGTGTTATTGTTGAGGCTAATACAAAAGGAACTAATTAAACTCTCAGTGGTGTATAAAAGATGCTGGAAATGTACTTGCAAATTTGTTACTCCAAAATCAATGGAGCCTGCGGGGTCTCTGCAAAACATGACAGCATCATTAGCCTCTCCTCAAGGGATGGAATTTTTCAGCTTGGCCACTGAAATGGCGCAGCAAAAGAGTGTATGGCACATTTCCTGTATTCTTATCAAAACATGGGGAAAAGCTGGCCAGTGCTTTAAATGAAGGAGCAGTCGAGGGACAAGGTAATAATCTCATATTTTAGTTCTTCACTGGACTGGGGTCTCTGCCAGCCGCAGGGCAGTTGAGTGTCTTCTGCAATAATGGATGGGATATCGACACCTTCCCAGTAGGAACAAAACTCCCAGCACCTGCTTTGAAATAGCTGGCAGATGGTAAAGGAGTCTATCCGCAGCTGTATTTTGCAAGGCTACTTCTCTGTGTAATTTAACACATGATTTATCAGTCAGCGACTATAGCCTGACAACCACAGCACATGGGGCGAAATGACTGAACTCGAGTCAACTGTGGGGCAATACCGTGAAGTCATTTGGCGCTATTTTTCCAATAGCTCTTGGAAGCTCTTCAAATGTTATTTCTCTCCATTTGCACAGTGACCAAAAGGACAATGCAAGAAGGAATTGCTGGATGGGTTTCAAAATTGATCTCCAGTCCAAATAAAAAGGCAGCACACATCCTCAGTGGATTCTTTAGCCTCTTCTCTGGCAGCATCCCATCTCCCCCTTCCGTTCTCACCTTGTTACAGAACATGTACAAAAGCGGGTAGGAAAATGTTGAGAAAGTGAATCTCGGCAATGGCAGGACATTCCGATGCAGCAAGTTCCCCTGGAGAAAATGGCAGCCTCGGAGGGCAGATTCTGCGGCATCATACCCCTGCTGAGTTCTCTCTCCTCCCCAAACTCCACCCGCATCCCTGCCACATCTCCAAGAATTTTCCAAGCCACACTTGAGAACCCCAAGAAGGCAGAACATGGGCATCACATCTGTTCCCCAAAGCATTTACCTTGCCCCCAAGTGTTCATGTAACATTTAATGCTGACACCAGTGGAACCTGCAGATGGTTTCCCCTGGTGATGGCTCTTTCCACTGATGCAAGGGGGGGGGGCTTCCTGTGATGCAAGAGGCTCTTCTTCTGGCAAAAGACCCTCTTGCATCAGGGGAACATTCCTTTTGCTGGAAGGAAGCACCACTGCTAGTGGCATGCACTCGTGGGATCCGACATTCAGAGGCATTAAACCTTTGAATACCAGAGTTCTAGGAACTTCTCAAAGCGTTGGTTCGATAAGGACTGCCAGAAAGCAAAAAAAGAGAACTCAGCCTCTGAAAAGGAGGCAGCATCAGAGGAAGGCATTGGCCTCTATGCCCTGTTGTTAGACCTTCAGAGGAACTGGCTGGCTACTATGTGAGACAGGAAACTGGACTAGACAGACCACTACTCTGATTCAGCAGGGCCAAAGATCTTCTAATGTTCTCATTACAATTGGCTTGTATCCTGCTGAAAATGACTGCTGATGGAAGGATTTCTGTCTGTGGACTTTCTCACCTTCCTGTTCCCATTTGTAGTTCAAACTGCCCCCAGAAATTCTATCCCTGGGGATATCCTCAGGAACAGCTTGAGGAGGAAGTGGAGGTGTGCAGCAGGAGACAAAAGTCTGTGTCTGTGAAAATATCAGGTGGGATACAGCCCACCGCAATCATATAATGCTTCTCAAATCAGGATTAGCACCCATGTTCAGTGTACCTACAAAAGCAGAAGGGGGGGTTGATTCATGGATTAGGATTTTAGGTGTGCCTTTAAGCTGTTACATACAACTATAAAGTGTGAATGTGGAGGCAATTTTGTGTTTGCAAAGATATGTATCATACATATGCTTACCCTTAGGCTGTAGTAGAGCTTGTGGCAGGAATCCCATTGAATGTACGTTCAGTAATAGACATAGATTTGCATTGCTCTTGTGTAATGTGCAAAAAGCCTTTTGGGCATTACAAGAGTGTGTAATGATGACGCTGGGCTGAGACGGAGGTGGGTTGACTGCCAACTTGCCACTCTACTGCATGGTGAATTTACAGACACCACGGTCTGAAGAGGGCCCAAGACATGTGTCTTGTAGAGAGTGGTCAACTGTGGCTTGAAAGCTTCTGGAGATTTAGAGGCAGTGCATGGAGGGTGTGGAGGCTGGGGAGGGGAAGGAGCTCAGTGGAGATGTGATGCCACAGAGTCCACCATCTGAAGCTGTCATGATATCTGGAGATCAGTTGTAGTTCTGGGAGAACCCTCAGCCCCACCTGAAGGATGGCAACCCTAGGTCTTGCAAAAATCCCAAAGCCTTCGTGGTCTCAGAATTTTCAATAGCAAATTTGCTATTTGTATATAAGATAAGTGGCAAAAAAATAAAGTGTGTTTGAGGTTTTGGAAGGCATGATGACCTATTTCAAGTTTGCAACTTTGTCAAATGATCAAACCAAATGATTGATTGTTCTAGCATTCAAAGGATTCATTTATTACCACTTTTCCTACATAACAGTAAAAATGATTATTTGAAATTCATATTTGTAGTTTCCATTGTAGTAGGCTGGATATATTTGGGCATAATGGAAGTATGCTAGGGTTGTCTCATCCCTGCTGGGAGGGTGGGAGATCTCTTGCCCCTAGCAGTCATTGCCTGTTGGCATTCCACCAGCTGGCAGGGGAAGAAAAACAATAAAGCTGTTGTCTCTAGGGAATTGGCAAAACTCTATGGTTACCATAGAGTTAATTACCATAGAGTTTCTGGTGATTCTTAGATGAGAAAACCCAGAAGTGATGTCACATTGTTTCTGATGGCTGCCTCCCATGTCCCCACCAGGATAGGTCTGGTAACCCTAAAGAAAGCCTAGCCAGGCTAGACCTCTCTGTACATGGCCCAGACTGTACTATAGCATACATTCAGGCGGCTGTAATCCTTTCCAGTGTTTTGAGTGAAATTGAATGAAAGGTTTTTTGTCTGTAGCAAAACTTTTCCAAGGAGAATCAAAGAGTTCATTTCAGCACTATACTGAGCTTCTTTCCTTATTGCAATGCTGCTACCACTGACTGGGCTTTGCAACAAAATGTGAAAAATTAAAAAGAACTCCATAGACAAGAAATTTCCTCCCTCACACACTATATACACATCCCCCCTAGATAGACAACTATTACAGGGAATCCCAGAGCTTTTCAATAAGAAACTCGTGCGTTTTATTTTTAAATTTGCACCCTAAAGCCCTACTTCTATATTTAGAAACTGCACTGATTCGCTACCAGAAATAGGCATTTCTAAGCACATGTGAGATAACATTTCTTCAAATGCATTAGGACAATTCTGAAAGATAAAGGAGAAAACAGGCACCGAGGAAGGCATAAGGAAAGATAAGAGGATTCCTTTAATACAGCTGCGCTGGGCTAAAACCTGGATCAAAGTCTCCAAGCTAGACAATAATGTCGGCATGAGCTTCATGGTACGGGGCCAAGAAAGGCATTATAGAATAGGTGATTCATTCCTCGCATCCTTCCCGCCTTTTATCTTTATGAGCTGAACAGTAAGGGACCCTTTATTCCCTGTATCTTTGTTCAATGAGACTGTAAATAAGCAAGAGCTAAACTCCAGCTGTAATAACAAAAGCCGGCAAGAGTTTAACAGGCCAGTGCTGGTATTTTTGTGTATGTGTTTGTTTTGCTTTAAAACAAACATTTAAAAAAATGCACAGGGATTTCTTTTATTTATTCCAGTGGTCTGGAATGGGATGCACATTCCCTGTGGATATTTCCTTTCCACATCCCTAATGGTAAAGGTACCCTGACCTGGATGGCTCAGGTTAGCCCAATCTCATCACATCTCAGAAGTTGAGTAGGGTCAGTCCTGCTTAGTACTTGGATGGGAGTCCTCCAAGGAAGTCCAGGGTTGCTACACAGAGGCAGGCAATGGCACACCAGCTCTTGCCTTGAGTCGCCATAAATTGGCTGCGACTTGGCGACAGTGGCCCATTCTGGATCTAGCATTCGCTCCATTGTTTTACCAAACCCACACTGGAACAGAAAAAGATGCGGCTCAAAACAACATTCAAATACCCCAGGGCAAGCCATGCTGACTACAGAGTCACCTCTGAACAGCCATTAAACGACCATAAATCTGTGCAGACGTGTACCATAAAACGGAGAGATCAAAGGAAGTGAAACCGGCATAGAGTGTGGATGATACCATATAATGCGACAATCAAAGAAAGTGACAGTGGCATGCAATGTAGATTTCTGTTCCAACTGTGGGTTTGATAAAACAGTGGAGCGAATTCTAGATGTAGAATGGGCCACTTTTCACCAATGATATAAATTAGCTCTGGCACTTTTGTGAGACATAATGAGGCCAGATTTTCGGGTGGTGGCAGCTTTGGGATGCTATTAAAGGGAGTCAATTTTGCGGCAATGATTTGGGATGATCAAATTAATTTTTGATGAGTGCAGCAGTGACAGAAAGCAGCAAATGAACCTGCACATAATCATGGCCACAGTAGGGTGTGGATTTGTACGCACACCCAGCTTTGGGAAGAGTTGTATGGTCTCATCTCCAGGTCAAAAAGTACAATAGCAGCCACATGTGGATGTGATTCAAATTTATTTTATTTGGAAATGTTTAACCTGTGTTTCTTCACTGATTAATCCAAGGCAGATTAGGGCCATGAAGCAAGAAAAGATCTTGGTTCCTAAAGGTTAACTCCTGCACCATGAATCTAATCCGAAACTGTGCCTTGATTGGTCTTGTGAATATTCGGAGGAAAATCTTAAGGGATCATATCAGTTTTGGGCCTCAGACACTATTTCCCCTCAGTTGTCCATCTGTGATCAGTTAGGAGAAGGGCTGTATCTCAGAGGCAGAACATCTGCTTTGCATGCCGAATTTCCCTGGTTATGAATAGATTTTGATCGCTATACAGCTGAGGCACATTCAAGTATCACTTCTCAGAATTCATTGTTAGTGAGAATTCATTCTCAAGAAGACTGTGTATAATTGAATCAAGTGTATTAGAATACTGGATTGTAAAGATACCCCATATATATGATGTTCGATTTATTACCATTGAAGATTTCAGTTAGAAAATAAGTTATATAGTTGCAAGATCCTCAAATATATGGTAAAACCCTGAAAAGTAGAATTTTTTAAGTAATGTATGTATTGTTGTTTGTTGTTGTTAGTCATTCAGTCATGTCTGACTCTTGGCAATTCTATGGGCTAGTGCTCTCCATGTTTTCCTTTGGCAAAATACATTAAGGTTTTACTCATCATGGTGAGTGTTGTTCTTTTGCTGGTTCAACCACTGGCATCTCTGGTCAAAAGGATAAGGGAGCAGGTGATGGTAAAGACCTCCACCGGAGACCCTGGAGACATGCCAGTCAGAATAAATAGATTTTGACCAATAGTCTGGCTTGTATATGGCAGCTTCATGTGTTTCATCTCCTGTGTTCCCAAAATCTCAGTTTGGTGGCTATCTATGAGTAAACCACAGAATATCTGCAGAGTCTACCATCATTCCCAACATTATTAACCAACTCATTTTTTAATTTCTTTCTGCTTGGGGTAATTAATATATTTCCAATAAGAACATAAGAGAAGCCAATGTTCAGCACTCTGTCACACAGTGGCCAAAAATACCAGGTGCCATCAGGAGGTCCATCAGTGGGGCCAGGACACTAGAAGCCCTCCCACTGTTGCCCCCCTCCAGCACCATCCCAATATTCATGTGCTTTCCCTTCCTATTTAAAGTGACCAAATAAATCTGAAGGTTCTCCATTTTTTAAAGGGACCCAGTGCTGATCCTGAATCTCTCCCCCCCCCCATTAAAAATGAGTTTAAAACAGATTACATGGGATGGCCAGGGCAGATTGGTCCTTTGACATACAGGGAAAGTTCCCAGCAGGCTGCTTCCCTTCCCTTGATGGCTGCTGGTAGACCTCAGCAAGCTAAATGGAGCCCCAACAATGCTGGCAGACCCGCAGGGGCCACTTGGCATGGACCAAGCCCACAAAGTGGGACGTGAGCAGAGGCTCACCCAAGTTTTTGCTTAACGTCATTGCCGCCCTCCAGTCCATGCTGAGCAGTACTGTCGAGGCTCAGCTTGGCTTGCCTTGTTCTCAGTCTCCCTATGCACGTTGGCATTGTATGGCACTACGTACAGGGGCAGCAGAAGCAATTATATTATTGTTTCTCTTTTACATTATGGCTTTTCCAACCCTGGAATGAGAACAGCCTCTAGGGTAATTTCTTGCATGAAGGGTTTGTGGGGTTTTTTTTGCTGATTCATTTTACATGGTCCAGACAGGGCTGTTTGTTTCTGCCACTTAGCTCTAACATCCAAGATACAAAAATGCTACCGTGAAATTTAACTAAAGATCAGTTAAAATAATAATGGACTTAATCTGTTCTTTAATAATTCATATATCTTAATTGTAATCTCTGTAATTCAATTAATGGTCATTTCTAACATTCAATTAATGGTCATTTCTAACATTCAATTAATGGTCATTTCTAACATTGCCATTTGTATGTGTAATTTTTCAAATTTTAACTAGTATACAAACAGATGGCTTCCACATTCGTATAAAAATGAATTCAGCACTGAACAATTCCATGTGCAGAGTGTAATGTGCAATTATGACCAGTTAAAATATTCAACAAAAAGGGCAAGAAATGCTTTCACCTCTTGAAGAGAGAGCCACACATTCAAATCATCTCTAACCTTTTACAAAGGGGAGAACAGTGCCCCATTGTCCTTTTAATAATCATCCAAATCATTTTACATATTCAGAGATAAGGACAGGTAAGGACTCGGTTGCTTAGCTATCACAGGTAGTCTACAAATTTACCTACATTTAAATTACAATGTGCAGTAAAGAATTACCAGCATCACCCTGTTTTAGGTTTTCTGAGGCATGTTTTGGTCCTGTTGCATAGAAGCAGCCTTTAGAGGTGTTGACTACAGTTTTAGGAGAGCTTGCCCAATGTTGAAGAAACTGAATAGCATTATTCTATAAGGAAATGGAATGAGACTGTTTCCAATTTGCCCTATTTGGGCAAATTAATTGAGAGGGCGGTGGCGATACAGTTGCAGGGCTTCCTGGATGACACTTCCATCCTAGACCCTTTTCAGTCCGGCTTTCGCCCGGGACACGGGATGGAGACAGCACTGGTTGCCCTTACGGACAACCTCTGGAGGCATCTGGATCGGGGTGGTTCGGCGGCACTGTTGTTGTTAGACCTGTCAGCAGCGTTTGACACGGTCGACCACCAGTTACTGACCCACTGCCCTGCCGACGTGGGGATACAAGGGCTTGCCCTACAATGGCTTGCTTCTTTCCTCCAGGGTAAGGGGACAAAGGGTGGTGCTAGGGGAACAGCAGTCTTGGAGACATCCGCTTGAGTGCAGTGTGCCTCAGGGGGCGGTGCTTTCCCCATTATTATTTAACATCTATATGCGCCCCTTTGCCCAGATTATCCGGAGGTATGGGCTGGGGTGTCACCAGTATGCAGATGACACCCAGCTCTATCTCATGTTGGGCGGCCGGTCAAACTCCAGCCCGGAAGATCTGAACCGGCCATTGCAAGCTGTGGCTGGTTGGCTCAGACTGAGCCGGCTGAAACTTAACCCGGTGAAGATGGAGGTCGTATGCCTGAGTCAGGGCAGTTTGAGGATGGGGATCCCTCTCCCAACCTTTGACGGGGCACCATTGGTGCCAGCACCTGTGGTGAGGAGTTTGGGAGTGCTCCTGGATCCCTCCTTAACTATGGAGGTCCAGGTGGCAGCCACTGCTAAGTCGGCCTTTTACCACCTCTGGCTGATTCGGCAGTTGGTTCCCTTCCTTGACCGTGATGACCTGGCTACAGTGATCCATGCGATGGTCACCTCGAGATTGGACTACTGTAACGCTCTCTACATGAGGCCGCCCTTGTCGCAAATCCGGAAGCTGCAGCTAGTGCAGAATGCAGCGGCCAGGCTTTTGATGGGTCTCCCTAGATGGGAACACATCCGGCCTGCGCTGAACGCACTGCACTGGCTGCCAATAGCATACCGAGTTCGCTTCAAGGTGCTGGTACCTACCTTTAAAGCCCTTTATGGCCAGCGTCCGACATACCTGAGGGACCGCCTTTCCCAACATATACCCCAGAGAGCACTACGGTCTGGGGCACAACACCGGCTAGTGATTCCAGGCCCCAAAGAGGCCAGGCTTACTGCTATCAGGGCTACGGCTTTTTTGGTGGCGGCTCCTACCTGGTGGAATGAGCTCCCAGAGGAGATCAGGGCCCTGCGGGACCTTGTACAGTTCCACAGGGCCTGCAAGATGGAGCTCTTCCACCAGGCTTTTAGTTAGGAGCCGCCCACCACTACCACCAACTATTATTGTTAGTAACACTGGGGTAGTTGGTTGGCCCGTATGGAGATCGAGCCACAGTAACGTACAAGACAGATATGGCTGAATTGGGACTTGTGTCCATCTACAGGATGCCATCTTCAATGTGATTGGAAGATCATTTCTATGTTGAGCACTTTAATATTAATGATATGGTTGTTTTATCTTGTTTTATAGGTTTTATGTACTCTGGCACATAGTGCCTTTAAATCTAAGCTGCCCTGAGCCTGTTCATGGGGAGGGTGGGATAGAAACCCAATATATAAATACATAGTTTTTCTTCCTTCCTGAGGAAGGACCAAAAGTCTGAAACACTGAAAATTACCTAGGAAAAGTGTTGGATATTTTCTTATAAGTGTCCTGTATTTTCCTATAATTGATCTTGGTGGCTTCTGTATTTTCCTATGAAGGATTATTTGAATAGATTCATTTCTGACTATATATGCATTTCACTTTGTTGAAGTCTCCTTTTGTATATTTTGTACGGGATATTCAGCTTACAGTTGTTTTCAACATTCAACAAAAAGGGCAAGAAATGCTTTCACCTCTTGAAGAGAGAGCCACACATTCACATCGTCTCTAACCTTTTACAAAGGGGAGAACAGTGCCCCATTGTCCTTTTAATAATCATCCAAAATCATTTTACATATTCAGAGATAAGGACAGGGTAAGGACTCGGTTGCTTAGCTATTACAGGCCATCTACGAATTTACCTACATTTAAATTAGAATGTGCAATAAAGAATTACCAGCATCACCCTGTTTTAGTTTTTCGAGCAACCATATTCATCCAACAGTTCCTGGCTGTGAAATCAAAACAAGGGTGTTGCATCCAGATCCTGGATTCACTTCAACAGTAGCTTTCAAGTACTAGTTCATGCTCTCTTTCACATTACGAAAAATGGGTGCTTGATCCGGTTTTGTTACAGGTATAGTTTTTGACTCCCTAATTTTGGGGCATCAAACCAAACCTGAACCAAAGCCCAAACTGAACCTTTTTTCTGTGCATTTCCCCCTGTGGTCGTCCAACAGATAGCAAACACAACCCCCAGAAGCGCTGCTCCCTTCCAGTTCTGTCCTGTCATGTTGTCCCTGTCACAATGAGTTATGCTGCATTTTTTGACGACATGGAGCTCTGCTCTGAAAAGTTAACTGCAAAGAGCCAGTCACATGGCTGGGTGTGATGGAAAGCGGCCAGGGGATGTTATTTCCAATATATTCTGGCGCAGGGAGGGGAAGAAACCAAACATTTAAGCTGTATGTAAAGCTATCCAACTATGTGTCCAAATACTGGCACACTAGCATAATGTCATGGTAGATTGCAGATCACTATACAGTCAGGGCCCAGTTTAGATGACATGCTAGTTCTTCTGTCCTGCCAGCATGATCCTTAAATCAGGCCTAAGGCAAGAGCTAAAGCTGAGATCCAGAGCTACAAGAAGATGCCCTGAGTTATGATGCCATCTCAGGCTCCTGGGTGATTGTGTCCAACCTGGAATCCCATTTATTTACATAGAAGCTTTCTCTGCCACTTTTCCATCAAAATGCTGAGGGCAGCTTCCAAGGCAGCTTTCTGTGAAAATCCTCACTTGGATCTCTTCCTGACGTAGGCTGCGGTTGCACACATTAAATAATCCACTTTCAATATACTTTCCAACTGGTTTTTACTGTGTGAACTGGCAAAATCCAGTTGGAAAGTGGACTGGAAGTGGATTGAAAGGGGATTATTTAGTGTGTGTGACCACAGCCTTAGTGAGACTACAAAGGTTCCTAGAACAAGTGAACGGCCTTGGCAAGCCTGATCTTCCCAGATCTCGGAAGCTATGCAGGGTCAACCCTGCTTAGTAGTTAGATGGGAGATCACCAAAAAAGTCAAGGGTTGCTACGCAGAGGCAGGCCACTTCTGTTTGCCTCTTCACTTGAAAACCCCATGGGGTCACCGCAAGTTGTCTGCAACTAGATGGCACTTTCCACCATCAAGTGGAATATTTGCCTGGGACAGAAATATTGGTTGTGCCTGGCTCGTCTCAGAAGCTGTACTCTCTCCATCCTTGCCTGCCCACCTGATCACCTAAATGGGTGCTCTGTGCAGGTTTTTTCTTCTGGCCAATAGGCCAGGGACTCATACCTACTTCTTCACGCTTGGCTTTCCTCTCACAGCTGCTGAAAGTCCACTGCCCAACAGCACCTTTATTTACCCATGGACTCTAAGTTATTACCCCGATCCTCCTGATGATAGTATCTGTTATCTTTCCTAATCCAAATCACTGTTGCCTTTGTAGATCTATCTCAATCACTATTAAAATAGCAGGTTTCCGCTTCCACAATTGCTCTAAAGGAAGTCTTCTGAAATGTCATTCTTTTGAAGCAAATTTCTGCTACCTTTGCCCTGTAACTAACCTTATTCCTCTGTTATCTCTCACTGACTACTTCCAGGCATGACAGTATCAGTCCAAACAGCTTCCCTCTCATTAAAGGCAGACCCAATCTGGATCCATTTCCTAACGTTTGGGAGCAAAGCAACTGAACATGGCTAAGAGTTGCTAAGTTAGATAGGGCTATGTGCCATATTTGGGTTATTCCACCGTTGGTTGCGGAAGGCAAATGAGCCTCAGTCAAGATCCACATACAGCAGCCACTGAAATTTAAATCTAAAGTGAAACTCAAAATAAATGTGTGGATTCTGGTTAGATTAATTATTAGGGGTATTTTGAGAGATGGGCAAAATTTCTCAGCAGGATTCATATCCCTTGATGGGGAAGAGATTTGTAGTTGCCCTTGGAGTATAGCCAAATAATGTATCGCCAACATTTCCACGGTGTTTCCAAGTATTTTTATGCAATGTCCTCTCTGACTTAACACCTTGAATATTTTATACAAATTCCTTTAGCACTCCCGTTGACAGGCTTCAAAGAGTTTTAGCTCACTTTGAACACTGAGTAAGGGTCAGTACATTCTGTTTGAAGGTGTGTGTTGCAGATAATTATTAATGTGCTAAGTCAAACGAGTAACTTAATTCAGTGTAAAGACTGTAACAAAAGGTTTCTTTTTTTAAAAAAATGAGAGTTTTTTCTTGGATGACAACAAGTAGCTTTGATTACTGTCCGCTTGTGCCCCCTCACAAAATGCTGAAAGTTCAGCCTCCCCCTTAAAGAAACCATTCCCCAGTGGGTCACAGTGTGACCTCCAAAGCACTAGCCACCCTCCTGCAGCTACATTTAGCAAAGCAAGCGAGCGGATGCCGACTCGGAATGGTGCTAAGTAAGCAACGCTGTTGAAAGATGCATTACTGCAGCAGCCCGCTGTCCACCCCAAACCTGGAGAACAACAGAACAAAAGCCGGGAGAACAAATTGCAAAGGAACCCATGCAGGTTTATGACACACTTCATTTGCAAGCGGCTGGCCCACTGCCGTGCCTCTTTACCAAGGAGGGAAGAGCAGGTGAATACAGATTAGAATTGTAACCCAGCACAAGATGTATGGGCAGCGTTAGGGAAATGACACTTGGAGCTGAACATAATAAAAAGCATCTCACCAGGGAGGCTGGCTGGCAGGGCAGCTTCATGAAATGTTATTACAGTGTGGTTTATTCCACTCATTTTGGTGGATGTGTAAGATTTGCTCGATTGTCATTATCCGCCCCCCCCTCTCCTCCTGGGGACGGGGGCCAAGGCTCCCAAATGGGCACCTCCTGAAGATGAGAAGTATGGAACTTGAGTGTAGGTGCATGTGTGTTTGAGGTCTGCACCAGAGCCATGCACAGTGATCTTAGCACCACTTAGAGGCCCCGTTAATGGACAAGGTCCTCCCGCTGTCACAGCGCTGGTGTGGACCTGGTCAGTGCTTGGATGGAAGGTTAGCCAGGAGCCCCTGTAGACTGTCTTGAGCTTTTCAAGGAACAGCAGGCTAGAAGCATCTTAGTATACTTATCTGAAATATGGTTAGCTAACACCCTTGACCAAAAAAGGGGGGGGGGATACCAAGGCAGAAAACAACTTTTTAAAAGTATAAAAACAGCAAAGTTAAGCAGCATAAAATGAATCTCTAAAGAAACAAATGTAATAAGGATAAAAACATACGATATCAAAACAGCAGCAGTCCACTTAACAGAGCAGAGCTAAAACAAGACAATATTTTATTAAACTGCAAAACAGGGAGCTAAAATGTGTAACACTTACATGGTTAATCAGAAGAAGCCTGACCGGCCATGGAAAACCCTAGCCCTCTAAGCATATATATTGTACAGCAACAGTTCAATTTATTACTTTTATTATAGGATTCCATGGAAGCTAAACCTGAAGTGCAGAGCCTCTGACAATTCCTCTGCATTTTGATGCTTCATAGGTTATGGCATTGCTAAGGGGGGGGACCTATAATTGTTGATCACAATAATCTGAGTAGGTACAGAAGCACAGAAGGAAACTGACATAAAATGTTTATGTTTTAAAGGCGTTAACTGATTTCTTTCTCCCTCTGAACTTTCCTTATGAAACCTCATAAATGCAAGTTAGATGCTTTTACTATTGTCTACTTCCTTCAAGTAGCCCACTCTGATTGGTGAAGTCAGGGCTGAAAGGGCCCTGGCTCTGGTCGAAGGCAGCCAGATGTCTCTCAGGCTGGGGACCACCAATGTTGATAGTTTTTGTTGTTGTTCAGTCACACAGTCGAGTCCAACTCTTTGCGACCCCCTGGACCACATCATGCCAGGCCCTCCTGTCTTCCATCATGCTCCAGAGTTTGCTTACTTTCATGTTTGTTGCATCGATAACATTGTCTAACCATCTCATCCTTTGTTGATATTAAAAGCCCTTTGAACAGTTTCTGAAAAAATCTGCCATGATGAAGCCTGAGGTAGTTCTTGGGGGAGGCATTTCCAAATCCAAGGGCAATCACTTAAAAGGCCTTGCCATGCAGGGAAGTCTGTTTAGATGCCCCGTGAGACGAACCAGCCTCTCTCTTCAGTGTCTCTCTTGATGCCTCGGGGAGACTCATATTGAAATAGCTACTTCCTGAGAGAATCAGGATCCCGACCACTTAACATTTTCAAAACCAAAAGTGTCACCTTAACTTGTTCCAGAAACACAGAGGTAGCCAGTGCAATTTCTCCAGTATTGATGATGGTGTAATAATCACAGACCCAATCTGAC
>NW_015172629.1:79123-82216 GCF_001447785.1 Gekko japonicus | reverse complement strand
TTACTGTCCGCTTGTGCCCCCTCACAAAATGCTGAAAGTTCAGCCTCCCCCTTAAAGAAACCATTCCCCAGTGGGTCACAGTGTGACCTCCAAAGCACTAGCCACCCTCCTGCAGCTACATTTAGCAAAGCAAGTGAGCGGATGCCGACTCGGAATGGTGCTAAGTAAGCAACGCTGTTGAAAGATGCATTACTGCAGCAGCCCGCTGTCCACCCCAAACCTGGAGAACAACAGAACAAAAGCCGGGAGAACAAATTGCAAAGGAACCCATGCAGGTTTATGACACACTTCATTTGCAAGCGGCTGGCCCACTGCCGTGCCTCTTTACCAAGGAGGGAAGAGCAGGTGAATACAGATTAGAATTGTAACCCAGCACAAGATGTATGGGCAGCGTTAGGGAAATGACACTTGGAGCTGAACATAATAAAAAGCATCTCACCGGGGAGGCTGGCTGGCAGGGCAGCTTCATGAAATGTTATTACCGTGTGGTTTATTCCACTCATTTTGGTGGATGTGTAAGATTTGCTCGATTGTCATTATCCGCCCCCCCCTCTCCTCCTGGGGACGGGGGCCAAGGCTCCCAAATGGGCACCTCCTGAAGATGAGAAGTATGGAACTTGAGTGTAGGTGCATGTGGGTTTGAGGTCTGCACCAGAGAAGCATCTTAGTATACTTATCTGAAATATGGTTAGCTAACACCCTTGACCAAAAAAGGGGGGGGGGTTACCAAGGCAGAAAACAACTTTTTAAAAGTATAAAAACAGCAAAGTTAAGCAGCATAAAATGACGCATCTTAGTATACTTATCTGAAATATGGTTAGCTAACACCCTTGGAAAAAAAAGGAGGGGGATACCAAGGCAGAAAACAACTTTTAAAAAGTATAAAAACAGCAAAGTTAAGCAGCATAAAATGAATCTCTAAAGAAACAAATGTAATAAGGATAAAAACATACGATATCAAAACAGCAGCAGTCCACTTAACAGAGCAGAGCTAAAACCAGACAATATTTTATTAAACTGCAAAACAGGGAGCTAAAATGTGTAACACTTACATGGTTAATCAGAAGAAGCCTGACCGGCCATGGAAAACCCTAGCCCTCTAAGCATATATATTGTACAGCAACAGTTCAATTTATTACTTTTATTATAGGATTCCATGGAAGCTAAACCTGAAGTGCAGAGCCTCTGACAATTCCTCTGCATTTTGATGCTTCATAGGTTATGGCATTGCTAAGGGGGGGGACCTATAATTGTTGATCACAATAATCTGAGTAGGTACAGAAGCACAGAAGGAAACTGACATAAAATGTTTATGTTTTAAAGGCGTTAACTGATTTCTTTCTCCCTCTGAACTTTCCTTATGAAACCTCATAAATGCAAGTTAGATGCTTTTACTATTGTCTACTTCCTTCAAGTAGCCCACTCTGATTGGTGAAGTCAGGGCTGAAAGGGCCCTGGCTCTGGTCGAAGGCAGCCAGATGTCGCTCAGACTGGGGACCACCAAGGTTGATAGTTTTTGTTGTTGTTCAGTCACACAGTCGAGTCCAACTCTTTGCGACCCCCTGGACCACATCATGCCAGGCCCTCCTGTCTTCCATCATGCTCCAGAGTTTGCTTACTTTCATGTTTGTTGCATCGATAACATTGTCTAACCATCTCATCCTTTGTTGATATTAAAAGCCCTTTGAACAGTTTCTGAAAAAATCTGCCATGATGAAGCCTGAGGTAGTTCTTGGGGGAGGCATTTCCAAATCCAAGGGCAGCCACTTAAAAGGCCTTGCCATGCAGGGAAGTCTGTTTAGATGCCCCGTGAGACGAACCAGCCTCTCTCTTCAGTGTCTCTCTTGATGCCTCGGGGAGACTCATATTGAAATAGCTACTTCCTGAGAGAATCAGGATCCCGACCACTTAACATTTTCAAAACCAAAAGTGTCACCTTAACTTGTTCCAGAAACACAGAGGTAGCCAGTGCAATTTCTCCAGTATTGATGATGGTGTAATAATCACAGACCCAATCTGACTGTGTTATTTTGTACTAACAGAAGTTTTAAAACTCTCTTCAACTACCACCTTATACAGTGTATCTAAATGAACATTTTGGTACCAGAAGAAGGGAAGGAGGGAAGAAACCAGAGTGAAGGAGTATATGGTGAGAAGGGATTGGGGCTTTTGCCCAGCCCTGAATTCTAAGTTTGTGGCTAGACAGGAGTCAGCAGTTATTTAGGCTCTTTGCACATTCTTCCTTCCCACAGTCATAGACCTGATCTTGAAAACACTGGCTAAGGCCTGGTGAAGTCTTGGCACAAATTAAAGAGGGTGGCGAATAGCAAGGAGAAAGGAAGAAGCAGATTGTATTGCTGTGTGAATGGAAACACATAGTATGTGTTTTCTTTCTTTTTTATTGTGTTGACCATGGAGGTGGAGTCAGAGAGGTGCTGTGGCTAGGGTTCCCAACTCAGACACTGCCTTCTCGGTCATGGTCCCAAAACTCTGGAAGTCTCTCCCCAGAGAGACCCACCTGTTCCTTTCTGTTGTCATCTTCTGTCAGCTGGTGAAGACATTAAAAAAATTGTTTGGTGTTCAGCTCTAAAGTGGCATCAGTGCTTACAGGTCAGATCCGCAGACACCGTAACATTTAATTTGGTCCTCAGACATCATGTCCACATGTACATGCTCCTTCCAATATGTGTAGCCAGCATGTTGTCTGAACATGGGCACTGTGTGTATTTTCATAGAATCATAGAGTCGGAAGAGATCTCCAGGGTCATCTAGTCCAACCCCCTGCACAATGCAGGACATTTATAAAAACCTATCTCCACACACTCCCAGGGACCCCTGTTCCATGCCCAGAAGATAACAAAAAACCTCCAGGATCCCTGACCAAATTGGCCTGGAGAAAAATCGCTTCCTGACCCGAAAGTGGTGATTAGCATTTCCCTGGGCCTGTAAAAAAGGGCCATGCACACAGGTACGCATAAAACAGATCTGTATGTGCATGGTGACTGTTTAAACATGATGATTGAGTGTATTTGGAACAGCCCAGTCCCAATATGTGCAGACATGACATCTAAAAAGGGCTTCTCTCATGGGAGG
>NW_015172629.1:56325-79073 GCF_001447785.1 Gekko japonicus | reverse complement strand
AAAACAGGATCACGAAACTGCGGAGGAAATCGGGCAAAGTCGCGCGTCAAATGCAGCCCCGCGGCTTCGGGTGTGAAATTGACCAATAGTATCGGGGCAAATGGCGGCGCAACATCGAGACAGCTCTAGTGCGAAATCAGCCATTTTGTGTGTGTGTGTGTGTGTGTGTTTTCTTTTCTGTGTAATTCCAGATGATTGACTGGCATTGAACACTACAGTGGTTTAATCCTTCCAGAGCCAACATAGAGGGGAGAAAACCAAATAAAAAAACCTCTGAAACCCATAAAGGATAGAAAGAGCAAGGTAGTCATCATGAAAATGCCTTAATTATGTGCTTAATTTGAGAGGTATCACAGCTGATGGAAGAAAACAAAAAGCACTCCTGCCATCACTTGCTGGATTGATTAGAGATAAATCCCTGATGCAATTTCTGCTGCGCCTAAATGTTGGGCATTCAGGTGTTAACAATACACAGTTACCTTTCACTATATCTCTGAATACCAAGTGAAGCTTTCAGCTTCATGCACTAGTGAATTTCAGCCAGCAGCTGGCAGCCAGTGAGAGACTGAAAAAACAGGGACATGGTTTTACCATAGAGTTTCCATTGAATCCTAGAGTGGTGTGACATCATTTCTGGATTTGCTCCAGAAATTACACCATGCCATTGACACAGCAGCATTTTCACCCCACATTTCCCCTTGCTGGCTTGAGTGACAGTGGGAGTTGATTGGTTGCCAGAGATCTGGAAACCCAAGATGGACCTGTGGCCATCAGTGTGGGCCATAGACCAAGTGATGTCCTAAGGCAAGGGTCATGTTTAGTCCTGCTCCTTCTCCAACAGTTTTATATCTTATTTCAACAACATTTACAAGCAATTTTGGGACTCTGATGCATAATGCCATGCCAGAGTGCATTTTTGCCATGCTACTTCTATCACACCAAACTGGATACTGAGACCTGCTGGAGAGCCAGCAGAGGAAGTAGGAGAGTTTCTGACTCAGTCATGTTCTGTGGAGCTGACAGTTGGCTGAAAAGCCCTATCTCACCCAGAACTGAATCAAGGACCCTTAGATCTTAGCCCATGAGCCTTTTGCTACCATATATATGGTAGCAACATTGTCATAGCCAATTTATTTCCCCATGTTTGAGCCAGCTACATCTGCTTTGCTTACTGTCTTTATACAGGTTTGAATGTGCTCCCCTCTTAAAATCTCTCTCCATTTCTACAGCTGCTCCAGTTTTATCTTAGAGCTTTTCTTCCACCCTCTCTAGACACACACATTTGTTCCAATGCGACTATCACTTTTGCTCTTTGTCTGCAGACAAAGCCCTGTTCCCATCTTACAGTGAATACACGTGCATCATGCCTGTATACGTGCACATGTTTGTAAGAAAAAGCCAACATACATTCAGTTTACAATTGAAATTAAGGACCAGTACTTGGATAAATGTGGAGTTTGTATCACATAGAAATGCCATCCTCCAGGTGGGACCTGGGGATCCTCTGGAATTACAGCTCCATTCCAGACTACAGAGATCAGTTCCCCTAGTGAAAATGAACACTTTGAAGGGTGAACTCTATGGACCCCACTGAGGTCCCTGTCCTCCCCAGGTTCCATCGCCAAATCTCCAGGAGTTTCCCAGTCTGGATCTGGCAACCCTACACCCTCCATCCCCTGCCAGTGGCCGGGGGGGGGGATGGACCTGGCAGCTCTAGTGTCACAAGTTCAGCAGTGTGTGCAATGACTGTAACATGAAAATTACTTAACAAACATATGAAGAAAATCAAGTGCACACTGTACATGGATTGTATGTGTGTTCGCTGTAACTTGAGAACACAGCTACTGACTCTATGTAAAGTCCTTAGCCTACTCTAAGGCCACCTGTGTTTGGTGAGTTGCAGAATGCTCCCCTCCTGTCACATGACACATGCCATGTCTCTTCTCCCTGTATGTATCATCTGCTACTCTGCTACCTAAACCTCTGCATTGGTATTGGGCCTCATTGGATGTCAGGACTAGTAGCTATAACCCTCTCTCCTCCCTCCCCTTTGCCCTTCCTGATAAACGAAGGCCCCGGTCACACGGAGCATTAGCCACGCTAGAGGGATGGAAGATAAGCGGATTTTCCGGGCGCGATCTCACCGCCACATCTGGGAAGCATAGAGCTCCCGTGGCTCATCTGAAGCTTCCCGCCGAAGACGCGCGGTAAAAAACTAGTACCTTGGAGTACTAGTTTCCGGAAACCGCGGGGCAAGGGCGGGCATCTGATCGCGTTTCCGGTGGCATCCGGCACCCGCCCATGCCCCATTGTGAAAAGGGCTCCCCCCCCGAAGGTTCCAGGGATGCGCACAAGCACCCAACGGGGCATGTGCATACTTCAGTTTAAAAAACACACACACCCAACCCCGTTTGCCGTGCCGCGCCGCTTCTTTGGTGCGTGGTGTGATCGGCACCTCTCCCCTAACCCTGGGACCTCGACGGGACCGTGAGGGGACGCCTGGTTGCGCAGTCATGCATTATTTCGCTGCGGGGCAAACAGCCATGCCTCCCCCCCGCGATATCTGGCCTGTGTGACTGGGGCCTAACTTACACTCTGCTAAGTACTGGCTTTTGGCCACTTGGAATTCTTTTTAATGACTGCATTTATAAATCCCCTTGCCCTAATGCCCTGGGATTGCTTTGTTAATAGGACAATAATAAACCACACTTCTGCTTTTATTCTGGCTCTCAACATTCCTTCCAGGCTTGTAGTGATGATTCTGTACTTAGTCACAGACTGTGGGTACATGCATGTGGGTCACTGCCTAGAATTAATGGTTTCTTTAGCCAATCCAATGTTAATTCTAAACTGGTGTGTCCCTAGGCAGGAAACATGTGGTGGTGGTGGTGGAGAGAAGGCTGCTTCTTTAATCTAGGCTATTTTGGAGTGTATGTTGGGGGGGCATCCAACTGGAGAATGAGCTCTATTCACACAGTCATATGTCTCAGCTAAACATTTGTACTGACCACACACAGTAGCGTTAGAGTGCCAAATTGGGATGGGGAGGTCCAGGTTCAAATCCCAGAAGCTTACTGGGTGACCTTGAGCCAGTCACTTTCTCCCAATGTAACCTATCATGGAGGATTTTTGTGATGCTAAAAGGGGGGGGAGGTAAGCATGCCACCCTGAGCTCATTACAGGAAGGGTGGGGCAAAAAGTGTAACTCAATAAATACATGGTTTACATGCATATTTTATCCCTGTTAAATCAGATGATATATTAGCATATTAAAATCTGTTGAACTGTATTTAGTCATGTCATATATAAGTGCGTGTGCGAGTGTATAAATAAAATTTTATTCCCATTTATTTATTTATTTATTTTCTCCAAAGCTTATAAAAACATTCTTATTTTAAGAATAACTGAAATATACATAGAGAATCGTACTGTGTATCAACATTGGCTAAATAGTGTTACTGTAGGTAGAATGTTAACCCTAGCTCAGTGGTTCTCAACCTTCCTAATGCCGCGACCCTTTAATGCAGTTCCTCATGTTGTGGTGACCCCCAACCATAACATTATTTTCGTTGCTATCATAAGACCATCAAAAATTTGTGTTTTCCGATGGTCTTAGGCGACCCCTGTGAAAGGGTCGTTCGACCCCCAAAGGGGTCGCGACCCACAGGTTGAGAACCACTGCCCTAGCTCCTTATAGAATGTTAACCATAGCTAATTATGTTGTACTATTTAAGCTATTAAGTGGATAGCTGAATAGGTATCAGATTTTTTTTGGGGGGGAGCACGTTATCAATGATGTAAATAAATAAATAAGCAAGTGACATAAAAGGTGACTTTATACTACAATATATGTGAAAGATTGCCATCTACGTGACAGGTGCTTGGTGTGGTGAACTTGCCTTGCGAAAGCACATTTCTAATTCCACCCAAGTGGTTCAGCTGATAATTGGGAGAACAGCAAGCTTCTGAGCCACCGAGAACTCTTAATGAACTTTCAGAGGAAATCTTCCACTGCCTGAAGCACTGTAAGAGAAGAGGCACCATGGGAGGATACACTAGGACACTGCTTTTAACTGTTCAAAAATATGGGCTAACAGGCTTTTTGTGAGCTATCCTTTGTGAAGAGTGTAGCTTTTGGAAGCTGTGCAGCTTCCCCCCAAAGCATTTGCATATGGTTCGGTAAGCTACAGCTTCATTTAAATGTATAAAATGAAATTATCCACAACAAAGAGTTATCCAAGTGTTGTTTGATAATGTAAAAGGCATCATTTTGCTAACTTTTTTCGGTGGTTTTATTATGTTTTTATGACAGCAACAACCTGGGGAAATGTCTATGGAAATGCTGTTATCTTGTTTAAGACTGCCAACAACCATAATCAAGTCTTGGTAAATATGCAAGTCTAACTCCACAAATCCCAGTGTTGATGACTCTTCCATAGAGACACCACGGAGGTTCACAACCACTGTTCCCTCTAAGCTGAGTTAGTGTGAGCTAGCTCACAGTTTTTTAGCCTCCAGCTCACAGATTTTTGTCTTTGCTCAGGAAGGCAGGCTCCAGAGCAAACTAATTTATGCAGTAGACAAATCACTCGCTCACAACTTTAATGCCAGGAGCTCACAAAGTAGAATTTTTGCTCACAAGGCTCCACAGCTTAGAGGGAACATGACAACCCAACAGCACCAACTCAAAACTCCCCATTTCATGTTCACTCTCCTCCTATAGGGATGTGCATTTGGCTAAGCCAAACCGAATAAATACCTGACAAATACCTTATCAGTATTTTTTCGGGTATTTATTCAGCTGAAACAGATTCTCCTGTTCTGAGTCAGCAAACCGATAAGGTAATCCCAAATAAAAGCCGATCTTATTCATCTTTTATTCAGGTGCATTCACCTTATTGCCGTTGCTGGCCATTTAAACCTAACAGCTGACAGGTGTGCCTGTGAGCTGTTAGGTTTAATTGGCCAGCAGGGGGCCAATCTTTTCTCCTTTTCCCAGCCTGCCCACCACTGTGGGTGGGCTGGGAAAGGGACGAGAGGCATGTTTAAATGCCCCCCCATGCTTCCTTTCCCAGCCGGTTCACCACAGCAATCTTTCCTCCCTTCTCAAGGTGCCTTGTGTCCACAGGCCATCTGAAGAAGGGATGGGGAGGCATGGTTAAATGCTTCCCTGGTCTTTTCTCCCTTCCCCAGCAGGCCCATGAGACAGGAAGGCATGTTTAAATACCTCCTTGCTCTTTTCTGTCTTCCCCAGTTGGCCCACAGCCACAGGCCAGCTGAAGACGGGAGGAAAAAAACCCAGGGAGGTATTTAACCCCCCCCCCGGAATTGCATGGCACGAGGTGGCAAACCTTCCCTTTAATGGAGGGAGCATGCCGCTGGCATGGCATGACTCCGGGGGGGGGATTTAAAATTTAAACCCCCTCAGTCTTTGGAGTTGTGCCATGGAAGGAGCATGCTGCCCCCATGGTGTGACTCCAGAGAAGGGGGAATCATTATACCCTATAAGGATGGTCCCCATAGGGTAAAATGGAGCTGAATAAATTCAGCAGCACCGATCATTTCCCGAACCCCAGTATCATACCAATACTGGGATTAGGGAATATAGGCTTTTACCAATATTTAGAGTAAGGTTTCCCTTGCTCGAAAGCCAGTCGAATCCGACTCTAGGGATATGTACTACACTGTTAATATAAGAATGTTTTGAAACAAGTGTCAAGTATTTTTTTGTACAGTGTTATAGTTTTTGACTGTGTTGTTATATGCACAACCACCTGGAAGTTGGCAACCGTATGTATGGGAAAGAAAGGAACAGAGAACAACAGCAACAAAAAATGGGTGACGCGAACAGGATCACAACAATGGCCAAAAGAAAATAAAAGAATATTTGTACGTCTCTGTTCTTCAAAGCTAAGAACCTGGTTGCTCATTGTAAAATAGCCATCTGAAAGATAACACCCCTGTTTCTTTAGTTTAAGTCTCAAAAATATTTGTTGTTACTTTCAGCCAAAAATTTGGCTAAATATTTCAGATCAATGTGAAATTCACACACTCAGACGACTGCCTTAAAATCTACTGCCCCCAGAATGTACTTTTCCATCCCCCCCTTTTTACTTGTACACACACTAACCGTATTCCTTCAACAATTAGGGTTGCCAACTCTGGCTTGGGAAATACCTGGAGATTTTGGGGGTGGAACCCGGGGAGGGAGGAGTTTGGGGAGGGGCAAGACCTCAGTGGGGTACAATGCCACAGAGTTCACCCTCTAAAGCAGTCATTTCCTACCTTGGGAACTGACCTATGTTGTATGGAGATCAGTTCTAATTCCAGGAGATCTCCAGGCCCTAGCCGGACATTGGCAACCGTAAACAACGATAGCTTTTTCATTAGCACTGGGAGCACTTAGATCACTGCCAGCAATGCACCACTGAGAAATATTCTTTTTTGTAACCATTTCATGAAAACCAACTTGATGCTGTGCCAATACATACCACACATCTCTGCAATATTTACACACACATCTCTAAACTCAGACAAATGCAGGTGCCACATGTGAATAGAGTTACTAGTACATGGACATACATCAGACTTTGTGAAGGGTTCAAGAGAGGGGTTTGAAATCATGAATATGCATTTTGTGCAGGGGGTTCGACTAGATGGTCCTGGAGGTCCCTTCCAACTCTACGGGTAAATTGGTGGAAACCATTATTAAGGAAAGAATTAGTAGGCACATAGATGAACAAAACCTATTGAGGAAGACTCAGCACGGTTTCTGTAAGGGAAGATCTCAGCAGGCTTTGGTATCCCAGATCCAGCTAATGCAGATATAAAAACAGAGTTTACGTATGGGTTGGGTTTTTTTGGATCAATAGAACAGAACTGTTTTATACTTATTTGTGTCAGTGTTTATGCAGTCATGAATTATAGACCTACCACCTGAGATTCCTATGAATCAGGACAGTCCCACAAAGAAACAAGTGGATTTTGCTGCCCACATGAGATAGATACAGGGATCACCGCAGGGATCAGTACTTGGTAACTTGTTCATTAATGATTTGGAGATGGGAGTAAGCAGTGAAGTGGCTAAATTTGCGGATGATACAAAGTTGTTCAGGGTGGTGAAAACCAGTGAGGATTGTGAGGCACTCCAAGGGGATCTGTCAAGGATGGGCGAGTGGGCGTCAACATGGCAAATGGGGTTCAATGTGGCCAAGTGCAAGGTGATGCACATTGGAGCCAAAAATCCTAAATATAAATACACATTGATGGGGTCTGAACTGGCAGAGATTGAGCAAGAGAGAGATCTTGGAGTTGTAGTGGATAACTCACTGAAAATGTCGAGACAGTGTGTGACTGCAATAAAGAAGGCCAATGCTATGCTGGGGATTATTAGGAAGGGTATTGAAAACAGATCAGCCAATATAATAATGCCCCTATATAAATCAATGGTGAGACCTCATTTGGAATACTGTGTGCAGTTCTGGGCACCACACCTTAAAAAGGATATTATAGCTTTGGAAAAAGTGCAGAAAAGGGCAACTCGAATGATAAAAGGGTTGGAACACTTTCCCTATGAGGAAAGGTTAAAGCGCTTAGGGCTCTTTAGCTTGGAGAAAAGACGACTGAGGGGTGACATGATCGAGGTTTATAACCACAGGACAAACCAACAAGCTCCAGTGCAGCAAGAACAGAAACTTCAAACCCTTCAAGGATAGCTCCATGGAAAACTCATTATTGTAACTGATTTTGGAGGTCATAAAAACTTGGATGATGGAGACTAATAAGTTCTTACTCTACAAAATGGGGAGCAACCAGCACTTTAGATGTGCTTGACAAACTGTGCTCCTCTCCAGAATTGATCATGTTGGCTTCTCACAAGACAATAAAAGAGAAATAAATGTCAGTCTCCCCAGCCACTCTCTCTAGTATTTCAAGCTGTTAGAGGATTTTACGCTGTCACCAAAGTTGGCACATTTATGCTGGTTGTTAACACACTGGAAATTACGAGCTCTGGTAGAGCCACTGAGCTTGTTGGACACAGCTGTCCTGCAGCTGAGCCATCTGGGAAGGTGGAAAAGGGATTCAGTTTTCTTCTTCACTGGCAGCACAAGCAAGATAAAGAGGTTGAGGCTGGATAAGAGTGGCTGGAAATGCCAGAATCACCTGTCTAGAGAGCAGAACGAAATGTTTTACTTTGGGTTTCAGCCAGTGTACTTTAAGATGTGATCAAGACATATGGCAAAATCACTGCAAGGAGACCTCTCCTTTGCCAAATGAGTATTGGCTGGAAATCAACAGTACAACCCCAAACATGGTTTTACACTAGATTAGTAGTCACAAACCAGGCTGAGCAGTGATTGGAGCATTGGGTCGAATGTGAGAATCCCAGCCTAACCTATTTCACAGGGCTGCTGGAGAAACTATGAGATACTGAAAGAAAGGGTGTGATAAAATCGTACAAGAATCTAATGAAATAGTTCAGTGGTTGACTACTGTTCCACTTTATTGTTTGATTAATCCCAGAGAACCGTCTTGTAACCGTTAGGATTTACTGCCAGCTCTCCTCCTTAGGCTGGCTCCTTAGGCTTACACCACTCCTAACGTGTAACATGGTTGTAAGATGCTGAAGGTGGGGTGGAAATCTGTATTCAGGTCATAGTGTCAGCAACCTGTCTCCTTTAAACTCTGGTTTAAAGCATCCTGGCAAAGGACATTTCTGATTGGAGAAACAGTGCACGAGAACAGTTAAACCTCCTTCAATAGTGCCATGGGACCAATCCCCTGCAGCTACTTTTAGAACCCAATTACATGTCTGGTGTTCCAATTGTGGGATTACAGCTTCATGTATATGATAATTTGGGTCTTCTAGCCAGGAAACCAATATTCATTAGAGTTCTTATCACCCCAGTGGGTAAGGCTTGCTGGTAGATCAATTTATCTGGCATGAATTAAGCGGTTTATTGAAGCACCATGAATAACATATTACAAAAGCATGTTTAAAAGGTCCAAGGTGAAGAAATAGGAACACCCCCACCCCATAAAATAGGGCTGCTGCAGATAATATGGGTTACATGAACAAGAAACAAATGCACCACTGTTGCATGAGTTTATACTAACACTCTATGGTTAGTCCTCAGTAGCTACAGAGTCCATATTATTTCTGTAGCCATATGTACCTTTTAGGTTTTCTTGTTTCCTTGCCTTTTACCATTTCTCATGCTTTTGTAGCAAGTTAGTTATAGTCCTTCAATAAACAGGGTTAACAATATAGTTTGGCATTTAGTACAACTGAACAGTTCTAAGAGTGCTCTGCTTATATATGCTTTTCTTGGCATAACAGCCATATACCAGTATTAATTTTTGAACGTGTCCTGAAGGTATGCAGAGAGTTGCCTTCCCTGTCACTGCCAAAAAATTGGCTCATTACACACAATTTACACAATTATGCTATCACAGCTTTGCAGTAGTATCCAGCAAGTACCTTCCATTTAAGTCCTCGTGGTTCAGGTTTTGTGCAAGCATTTTAGCATTAGTTCATTTAATGAAAGGGAACAGAAAAGAATGGAGGCAAAGGGGAAAACCCCACTGTTGAAACTGACCAGATTTTTTCTGAAACTGACAAGCAGCCCATTTTCCATATTGCTGAGCACTAGGGGATTCTCTGCTGTGTTTTCGGCCACTGTGAAAAATGGAGAAGAGTCACACAATGTCATAATATGGGGAAACATGTTGAGTGTATATAATGCATGGTAGAACCCACTGACACTGGTATTGCAAGCTGTGATCACTGGCAGTGTGTGTGTGCGCGCGCACCTGTGCAAAGTCAGCTGCAACTCCACCACACTTTGTACAGGGCTGCTATTTGTATGGGGGAGGAGACCTCTGGCAGAAGCTCTGGAGAGCTTTTTTAGCCTTGTGCCACTGAACTGAAAAATGGGGGGGGGGGGGTATTTTTTCTGATGTCCTAGCACGGATGAATAGTAATGCTAATTTCCTGCCCTTCCTTGCAAATTTGTGTGATTCTCTAATTTGATCCTGCACACTGGTCATGATCTTGGCATTTTTAAAAAGCCTCTTCTGTGCCGATTGCACTCTTCCTCCAAATGGATTGACCCCAAGTGATTCTTAAGTTTGCAGTTTGCAGAAGGTCCATGTGGCTCAGCCACCATTTTAATGTTAGGCTTCCAAAGACTGCCAAAATGGTTCCCCAAAACCCCTTGTTCACTAAAACATTAAAGGGAACAATGTTTTCAAAGCTTTAGGCTTCCCATCCCAGTGTCTCTCTCTCTTTATATCTCATGTTAATTTCATTCCACACTGATAATTCCCCCCCCCTTTTGTTTGCATGCAGCACTGAAATCCTTTTTTCTTTTCTTTTTCCTTTTTGCACTGGGGGACACTGCCATTTGCCTCCTCTCCGATCCCCCTTTCAATTCAATACCAGCAGGGAATTAAACCTTGTGCAGCTCCTTTTAAGCTTCCCCATCATTCTCTCAGAAAACCAAGGGAACTAGTGATCAGAAAGCGAACTGAACGCTGAAGGGAGGAAAATCAATGTAGAATGACAAAGAAAACCTGACATATATGCATGGTGAAAGTGAGGGAGAACACCTGTGCATAATTGGCCATCGCTAGCCTCTTCTCAATACCACTTTTGTTCTCTTGGAAATTTGCCTTGAATATTTTTGTTTCAGGCACAATCTAGAATTGCCACCATGGTTCATCTAAAACCCAGCAATTCAAGGGATAAAGAAGCTTAAGGCTCAAACTAGATATTACTTGTTTTCACGAGTTTCACATGGGGACCTGCAGCCTTACTGCTCCTGCAAGTCCCCAGCTTATGTGCAGAAAGTAAAGATGGGCCAGATTCTGACTGGGACAGCAGCATGGAGGAGGGGTTCCTGCTTTCCAACACTCCATTTTCGACAGCCAAAATGCCCCGAGGCCTGAGGAGATGGGAGCTTTTTGCGCTGTTGGAGGCTACAAGAGCAAGTGGTCTGTTACATGCATACTTCTGACAGTGCAAATGATACCTGCCCCCAAAGTTCCTGGGTGGTATTGGCTGCTGAAGACAGTGCAGGGAGCAGGCAGGAGCACCTCCTCCCTCTGTGCCACTATCCTGATAAGGATTGGGTCCATCTCTGCTTATTACACTCAAGTTGCCATGGGGACTTGCAGCTGCAGTATGGCTGCAAGTCCTCATGAGGGACTCATGAAAAAGTAATGTCTAGCTTGAGCCTAAGAATGTGGCAATGGATAGCAATCCATGTCTCATATATATGCATGCATGCCATGGTCTTAAGATTGTTGAGTCTTTGGACTACTGAAATTTCCTAATTTCTCAGATACCAATGCCTAATAGTCATGGGAGGGGAGGTTGTGAACAAAGGGCCATTAAACCTATACAGACTCCTAATTGAATTGCTCAAATGAAATTAGGGAGTTGCACACTGGTCATGATCTTGGCATTTTTAAAAAGCCTCTTCTGTGCCGATTGCACTCTTCCTCCAAATGGATTGACCCCAAGTGATTCTTAAGTTTGCAGTTTGCAGAAGGTCCATGTGGCTCAGCCACCATTTTAATGTTAGGCTTCCAAAGACTGCCAAAATGGTTCCCCAAAACCCCTTGTTCACTAAAACATTAAAGGGAACAATGTTTTCAAAGCTTTAGGCTTCCCATCCCAGTGTCTCTCTCTCTTTATATCTCATGTTAATTTCATTCCACACTGATAACCCCCCTTTATTTTGTTTGCATGCAGCACTGAAATCCTTTTTTCTTTTCTTTTTCTTTTTTGCACTGGGGGACACTGCCATTTGCCTCCTCTCCAATCCCCCTTTCAATTCAATACCAGCAGGGAACTAAACCTTGTGCAGCTCCTTTTAAGCTTCCCCATCATTTATTTTTTTAAAAAAATTCAACAATGCAAGGGTAGCAATAGTCTCAAATCGCTAGACTCATGTCGCTTGTAAAAATTTAAAAAAAAAATCTAGGGGAAAACTGAGGTTGTACACCAATGAAAGGGAAGGGATGGCAGAAGGGGCAGAGTGGGTGGAATGACCTCAATGTGGGTAGGAGTGACCTTTGAGGGGTGGCAAAAGGGTGTGTGTGGGAGGAAATCTGAGGGAATGTATATGCTTTTTTGAATAACCTTCAACTTGGAAGCGAAATAAGGGAAAAATTGGCACAAAAGCACTCTCAGAAAACCAAGGGAACTAGTGATCAGAAAGCGAACTGAACGCTGAAGGGAGGAAAATCAATGCAGAACGACAAAGGAAATCTGACATATCTGCATGGTGAAAGTGAGGGAGAACACCTGTGCACAACAGGCCATCGCTAGCCTCTTCTCAATACCACTTTTGCTCTCTTGGAAATTTGCCTTGAATATTTTTGTTTCAGGCACAATCTAGAATTGCCACCATGGTTCATCTAAATCCCAGCAATTCAAGGGATAAAGGAGCTTAAGGCTCAAACGAGATATTACTTGTTTTCACGAGTTTCACAAAGGGACCTGTAGCCTTACTGCTCCTGCAAGTCCCCAGTTCCTATACAGAAAGTAAAGAGGGGCCAGATTCTGACTGGGACAGCAGCATGGAGGAGGGGTTCCTGCTTTCCAACACTCCATTTTCGACAGCCAAAATGCCCCGAGGCCTGAGGAGATGGGAGCTTTTTGCGCTGTTGGAGGCTACAAGACCAAGTGTTCTGTTACATGCATACTTCTGACAGTGCAAATGATGCCTGCCCCCAAAGTTCCTGGGTGGTATTGGCTGCTGAAAACAGTGCAGGGAGAAGGCAGGAGCATCTCCTCCCTCTGTGCCACTATCCTGATAAGGATTGGGTCCTTCTCTGCTTATTACACTCAGGTTGCCATGGGGACTTGCAGCTGCAGTATGGCTGCAAGTCCTCATGAGGGACTCCTGAAAAAGTAATGTCTAGCTTGAGCCTAAGAATGTGGCAATGGATAGCAATCCAGGTCTAATATATATATATGCCATGGTCTTAAGATTGTTGAGTCTCTGGACTACTGAAATTTCCTAATTTCCCAGATACCAAAGCCTAATAGTCATGGGAGGGGAGGTTGTGAACAAAGGGCCATTAAACCTATACAGACTCCTAATTGAATTGCTCAAATGAAATTAGGGAGGGCTAGTCTTTTAGCTTCAGTCCTACAACCCATTCCATGTGTTGTTCTTTTCTCCCCCCCCCCCCCATTTTCGAAGAGTGTTTTCATTTTCACGGCTGCAGTTCTAATCTGTGACCCTATTAACATGGTTTCTCTTGAGCAGTTCTTTGCATTAGACAGAGAACCAACTGACTAAGGTTGATTAAAAGTGCCTGAAGCTTAAGTTACCAACTATATATAAAACAGAGGGAGAATAAATGACATGAACATGGAAAACAATCAAGCCTCTCTTTGGAAGCACAGTGTGTCTATCTTTCTTTACTAGTAGCTCAGACAGGTTTGCTACACCTGTATGATCACCTGATCTGAAAGTTTAAAAGGGGGATTGATTTAGTTTAAAAATAACAGACATTGCCGGAGATAAGCAGTTGTTGTTTGGAAGATCTGACTCTGGATCCTTTGAGAGGTTGGCAACTAAATAAATTCATCCTGGTTTATCACAGGGGCATCTTGCTATTCAAACAGGACACAGATTATCATCATGTTGCAAAACAGGCAGGTTGGACAGGTTGAGAAGATACTTTTCCGCACAAAGATTACAGAAGAAAACATCGTTTGTTGCTCGGAGGTGGGTTACCCCAAATTGATTGGGTGGTGTTGATAGATCAGGGGTCCCCAACCTTTTAGAGCCTGTGGGTGCTTCTGGAATTTTGACACAGCGTGGTGGGCACAGCCACAAAATGGCTGCTGCAGGAGGTAGAACTAGTCATAAAATGTTTCCTCTTGCTTGCCTTCAATCTTGCAGTGAAGATGCTTCTGTTGTGATGGCAGCTGCTGCCAAAGTAAAGTAAAGATCCGGCTGGCGGGGGGAACCCCACCCCCAAGGTTCCCCATTTGCACCAACGTGCCTGGCACAATGACATCACCTGGAGGTGACATAACTGCACAGGGAACATGGGGGGGGGATGCTCTATCATTCGAGGAAAATGATAGAGCATCTCCCACCATGTGCCCTGCATGATGATGTCACTTCCGGGTGATGTAATCATGGTGCGCGCACAAAGCATGCATACTGAAGAAATCCCAGAGACAGAGAGAGACACACACCCCCACACATACACTGGCAGCCAGGTAAGACCTCGCAACCCTACTCCAGTGGCTAATCAGAAGCCTTGCTGGGCAAGTCCCACTTGGCCCCACCCACTTTCTAAAAACACCTGGCAGGCTACAGAGCAGCTCGGCAGGTACCATGGTGCCCACGGACACCATGTTGGGGACCCCTGTTCTAGATCAACCCCAATCCTGTTGAACAGAAGTCAATCACAATTGTGTTTCTTGCACCAAAGTAGCATTTCTACTGAAAAATGAACAATTTAGCTAAGTTGCAAAGGAGCTATGAACATTTCTAGTTACTGCTAAGCATTTCTGAAGGCAGAATCATAGAGTAGGGATGAACTATACAGGTCATCTAGCCCAAGCTTTGCTCACTACAGGAAACAGGAAACCCAGTCTAGAGCATCTGTGAAAGCTGGCCCCTGCTCCAAAACATCCGGAGAGGGAGAGCCCTTTCCAGCCTTTGCCATCCGAATGCAGTTATTGCACAGGAATCTTGTGGATGAATTCCCAAGGCCAACAAAATGATTGCAGGAGCAATCCTCAGCAATTCTACGTGGTAGTAAGTCCCATTTTATCAAACAGTGCTGAGTTTTTCCAGGAAAACATTTTTTGTAAGGACTGAGCTCACAGCTTTCCCACTTCCTGTTCATTTGCAATCTTTTAAATGTGGGCAAAGTGGACAATGTCTACTTTCTGTTGTGGGTGACTTGGGGAAACATGGCAGCTTGTAGCTGAGGAGGTGGTTATGGGAGGGGGGGGATTGTCATTTTATAGTATCTTGATGAGTCCTTTTATCAGATTTTGACCGAGCCCACTTATACTGAGTTAGTGGCTGCGGGGAGATTTGAACCTGTGCCCCTCACAGTCCACAGCTCACACTATTGTGGTCCCTGCCACACGGCAGGAAAAAGCTGCACCAAAAAAGTGACACCGCGGCGGGATCCCACGATTCCCTGAGCCGCGGCACTGTTGCTCCCTGGCACGATCAGATGCCGGGGAGGAAGAGACGACCGGGAGGGGGAGGCTGCCGAACTGTGCATGCCTGAGCATGTGCAGTTTGGGCTGGAGCCGGGGATGCGCCTGAGAAAGGACGCGCCGGCGATCCCACGGCCGGCTTTGATGCGGCCATCTCGGATGAACCACCACAGTAGGTGGCTCATTTTTGCAGCGGAGTTTTGGGTGGAAGGGGCAGATCGGGGACGCAAGCAGCACGCTTCCCAGATGTTGCTGTGGGATCGCGCCCGTTTGCTGCGCCCCCGATCCGTCCCTCTACCGGCCCAGAACCTCTCGTGTGACCGGGGACAGTATTATGCAAAATGATGGCTCTGGCTAAACTGCAGATACTTTTTAATCAACCTTAATCGGCTGGCTCTTATTGCCCCCCCCCCATACAACTGCTGCTTGATTTGTTTTGTCACATTTCCCTCAAGACATTTTTGCATGTGGTGGTGTTAATTGTGGCACAATCAGAACAGATGAGAGCAGCGACCACCTTGGAATGCTGATTTCAATATGTTTCCCCTCTCCAAAGTATGGATGCCAACCTCTAGGTGGGGCCTGGAGACCTCCCAGAATTACAGCTCATCCCCAGACTACAGCGTCTGGAGTGTTCTCCTGGAGAAAATGGATGCTTTGGAGGGCGGAGTGGAGGGTGGAGTGCATTGTACCCCACTGAAGTCATTGTCCTCCCCAGGGCTCCAACTGCAAATTTCCAGGAGTTTCCCAACCAGGACTTGGCAATCCCCTGTCTTCAGCCAGTTCATCTCATTTTGGTTGCTATACTTGATAACTCTTTACTTTAAGCAATGAATAATATCATTTCATACCATTTATACATTTTATACCACTTTTGTACAGTTAAGAAACTCACACTCGCACTCACAGGGATGTGTTCATTTTAGTGGGAAATATTTAGTATGAGGAAAGGGGTTTTGATACTAAAGTGAATACTCATGGGATAGCTTCTCACAAGGCATAAACCGAACCAAGACAGGAATATTTAAATCAAAACAGGCAGTTTTTTGAAATACAGTCTCATCTGATCCTCTCCTGGCCCTTGGTATGGATTCCTCCCATGTTCTGCTTTAGAACACAGTTTTCAAATTTGGAAGCTTTAACCAATTTCAAAGGCATCTAGTGTTTAGGAATCAGGCCATACTTATTAGACATAGCTTGACTGTCCTGTATGGTATCAGGACATGCCTCAGCATATTTAGGTATATAATGCAAACCGCTGAAGTAAAAAAAATAATCTGCCATGGATAAAGACGTATAAAGCAAGGTTATCTACTAGAAACAGCATGGAATAGGTACAGAAACATCTGCCATGAGCACTAAAAAAAAGCACTATCAATTAAATGTGTCCTAGGGACAGATGAGTCATTGCATAAGGCTCGGAGACAGCATTATTATTTTCCCCAAACTCTGGAGAAAGCACCTCTGCTTTCTAAGGCAGGGGTGGCAAACTCATTTGTTATGAGGGCCAGATTTGACATAAATGAGACCTTGTTGGGCTAGACCAAGTATGAAATAAAATGTACTGCCAGGAAGCGGAGGTATAAACTTTATAAAGGACACAGACAAACACAATTAAAGATTTTTTAAACTTTAAAATAAAACAGGCTTAAAACACTAGCACTCTTGCAATACGTTGTCTATTTAACAGTTTCTGATAACTGACACCTCTGCTCTGAATTATTGCATTAAAATGTCTGTGCTGTAGCAATCTTGAGTATGCTGTTCAGGTGTGTATCTATAAGCTGCAAACCTACTTTTGATTTATTGACATTCATTACAGAAATCTCATGCTCAGCGTTCCTAGTCTGGGACCCAGGGGGAAACATGAAATGACTGGGCATTGCAACCTTTTGTACATAAGTTGCTTCATGTGCTGGTCAAGAACATGAGAAGGCATCCTGACACAGACTGAGGGCCATGTGTTTGTCTACAAAACTATACTGTTCCCCAGAGAAATAATTACAACTCCCTACAAAGGAAAAGTACCGGGTGAACTGGTCTGGACACACACGCTTTCACCCTAATCCTCCTCATTGGCTTGTTGTTAATCCTCCTCTAAAATAGTTCACATTGCTTTCTTACTGAGAAAGACTGGATCATGATGACATAAATGCAGGGAAAAGGGGGAGGGAACCCAGTTGTACCCAGGAGAGCCCTGGCATAAAGACCCTAACAACACCTACATACACACTGTAGCAAGGCACACAAAAGCTCATACCTTGAACAAAACTTTGTTGGTCTTAAATTGAAATGACTGGGCATTGCAACGTTTTGTACATAAGTTGCTTCATGTGTTGGTCAAGAACATGAGAAGGCATCCTGACACAGACTGGGGGCCATGTGTTTGTCTACAAAACTATACTGTTCCCCAGAGAAATAATTACAACTCCCTATAAAGGAAAAGTACCGGGTGAACTGGTCTGGACACACACACTTTCACCCTAATCCACCTCATTGGCTTGTTGTTATTCCTCCTCTAAAATAGTTCACATTGCTTTCTTACTGAGAAAGACTGGATCATGATGGCATAAATACAGGGAAAAGGGGGAGGGAACCCAGTTGTACCCAGAAGAGCCCTGGCATAAAGAGCCCAGCAAAACACACACACACTGTAGCAAGGCACACAACGCTCATACCTTGAACAAAACTTCGTTGGTTTTAAAGTTGCTTGGTATTTCTCCTGTGTGATTGAGGAAGCCCAGCAAAGCAAGCTCTCATTTATTCCCTCCTTTCCTTCAGGGAGGAGCCTCAGCCAATGGAAGGGAAGAAAGGCTTCCCTTTGTCTCCTGCAGCCTGGCCTGGGGGCCACATCTTTGACACCCCTGTTCTAAGGTATGGCAAGGTATGCTATATCACAAAGTTGTGTTTCCTGAGCACTACAGGTGCTGGATTGCTGTTCCCACTGAAAATGAAACATCAGATTCTTTAAATATAAGGGTCTTTTCCTTTTGGTATTCTATAGGTCTTTCCAGTCGTTACCAGCAAAATGTTTAAGGAGGAGAAGGTGAATAGGTGCTCAGTCATGTAGAACTTCATAGAGAGAATAAATTGCTTTGCATAAATGTTCCTAGGGGAGGAGAGAGATTGGTAACAGTGGGTTGGATCCCATGAACCCATTTGGCTAACCAAAGGCTCTTTGCAGAGAAGGAAAACACCACCATTAGTGGGACAGATCAGAGGGACCCAGGGTTTCCCCCAAGGTGTGCTAGCCTGTGCTAGCAAACCAATTTCTGACCCCCAGTACACAGATTTTCATCTCAATTGCATGGCTTTCTTTCTTTCTTTCTTTCTTTCTTTCTTTCTTTCTTTCTTTCTCCCCCATTCTTTCAATTTCTTTTTTCCCTGTCTTTCTTTCCATTTCCAAACTCAGATTAATTTTCTTTAAAATTAGGCTAGCTCACAACTTTTATGCACGTAGATTTTTTGGATCATGAAGTAGAATTTTTGCTCACAACAGTTGACAGCTTAGAGAGGACATCGGACCCAACCCAATATTACTGCAATCCTAAACAATATACCCTTCTAAATCCATTGATGTCAATGGGCTTAGAAGGGTGTTGTTACAAATGAAAGCATGAGGCCCACTTCACCTTAGAAAAAATGCATCCATGCTGTGGCAATGGCAACCATACAACCAGTCCAAATGGTCGGTCAGGATGGGAGAGTGATTTTATAGACAGGAATCAGTGGGAGTGGGCAGTATTTGAAGACAAACAATCTGGGAGATGTCACCAGGGGCCAGATTCGGGGTGGGGGTTGGAAGGGTAAAGAAAAACCAAGCATAGGTAGAAGACTGGCCTGCCACTTCTGACACAACCAGAAAGGAGAGTGTTAAAACCAGTCTGCTGTGTGTATGTATGTGTATCTGTGAGAGACAGTGGGAAGCCTCCATCAACATGCATACACCTATCTACTCTGACCAAGAAGGGAGACAGATACTATGTTAGGTAATTCTGTTTTAAGGTTAGATTAGGAAGCCATCATTGTTTTTACTTTTATTTTCCTTGAGACAATATTCCAACTTTGTAGCCTGTACTCTTTTACTGTGTTGATCTATTAGTAGTGAATAAAGCTTTGTTTAGACTGCATTAGTTTTCCTACCAGTGGTCAGACTGCTCTCTGCTTTGCCAGTTTTTCCTGCTTTGGTGTTCCCCTGGGGCTAAATGGGCATTTGAGGAGAATAAATAAAGGGTGTGTGGCAGCAATACTACAGGGGCACCCCAATGCTCTTAAGAGGATTTCAAGGAGCACTGAAGGACTCATATAGAGAAAGTTGTGTTAGCTTTACAACCCCACCCAGCCTCTGGACAAATTTCGCTCTCTTGGCTGCTCTCTGGCTTTTACAGGTGCAGTGAAAGGGGCTGAACTCTGAGGGATTAGGAGGGAATTAATACAGCTGTAACTTTGGGCTGTGCTCCTAATAATCCATGTACTCTTTGTACAAGAGAATAAATGTTCTTTCTTGGATGAGAGTGTATTCTACCGATATGAGCCACCCTTTGTGGCCTGTTTTGTGGCTGAATGCTACATGTCCATGTACCCTGAAAAAAAAAGATGTACAGATTTTAACCATGTATCTTCATTCCATCAAGATACATTTGAACAGAGACAGAGTCTGTGTGACTTCATTTCATGCTCCTTTTTTGTGGTGGGGGCGGAAAGTGCCATCAAATTGCAGCTGACATATGGCAACCCCATAGGGTTTTCAAGGCAAGAGACATTCAGAGGTGGTTTGCCACTGCCTGCATCTGCATAGAGACCCTGGACTTCCTTGGTGATATCCCATCCAAATACTAACCAGAACCAACCCCGCTTAGCTTCTGCGATCTAATGAGATCAGGCTACCACAGTCCAAATATATTAGGTCTACTGTAACAAGGAGAAGCATTTTACACACAATTTATTCTTTCTTAAAGCTTCCTTGAAACTTGATTGTGGTAAATATTTGAGAGACCCGCAGCCTCTGACTAATTCCTCCCCCCCCAAAAAAATTGGGAGTGAGTTAAATCACTCAAAACAAAAAGACTGCAAGTGATAAGAGCTAGGCACTGTCATTCACAGCTATATTTCTCAGTCTGGCACTCCTTCAGAAAACACTTTAAAACTAGATATTCAAGGTGGGTTTTATGAGTGGTTTTATGGTCCACCCACACATTATACATGTTGCAGTGATAGATGTTGACGTATAACTGCTGGGGGATGTTTAGGCTGCGGAAATTTTTCCATGTCACAGTTTCAATTAGTTAAGTGCTGACAGATCATTAACTTGGTACATGCTAACTTCATAGTTAGCATTGTTTTCAGAAAAGATGGTGTATGCAGATGTGTATGGGGGGGCAAACAGTCCTGAATTGGGTTGGATGCAATAGAACGAGTCATATGCCTCCTTCCACATAAAGAAGGGACACTACTGCTCAAACGATATTTTTGCCAATCCCCCCATCCTACTGCAGATTTCTCAACCCACCCAGGCACACAATGTTCCTGACAGTCCACCAGCCCCCAAGATCATGATTTAAGGGAGCTTATCAACTTTTGACAGGGGGGGAGGGGGGAAGAAAGTTCCACTATGCAAGCACAACTGCATCAGATCCAGTCCAATGACTTCTATCTGCCAAGTTTTCCTTTAATGGAAAAAACCCCTCTTTCTACAATAGAGAAAGACTTTTGGAGAAAATCTTCTCCATCAGAGCAAGAACTGGCAGAATAGTCTTTAGATCCAACTGTTAGAACCCACAGCCAACAACGTAGTACACACTTCTCAGGAAAGGTAATACTTTATTGAAGAGCTCTAGATGCATTAACATAGGCAATGTTAAGAATGGCGGCTGCCCATCGGGCATAATAGGATATAGGGTATTCGTATGCACACCCCCCCCACTGCCCTGGCCAATCAGCCAAACTCCCGCACACAGGAGAAGGAGCTCGGGCCATTAGCGCTTAAGCTGGGAACCAACCTCTCTCCCACAGTTCCACTGAAGCTAGACATCACACCACCTGCACAACTTAGAGATAAGCATTACAGCAGCTAAGAAGCACAGAAAGAATGCAGCAGCAATTAGTAGTCAACAGATCTCCCCAATCCCCATGGCAGCATAGCTGACACCAACCCAAATTCTGTCCAGTGTGATGCAGCCACAATGGGTGATTTTTTTTTTAATCCTGGCAGTTGGTTGATGGTGTTACTTTCCTTGCTTTCATCTGTGTAACATTTGCTAGTTTGCACTGATTTTACTGTTTTGTTGGTTTTAATGCTTTGAAGAATTTAAAACCTGGCTGCTGTTTCTGTACTTTTAATTATGGTTTTATTATATTGTTGCCAGTGTCCATTCTTTGTTCTTATTTATTTATTTAAAGCATGAGTTCATCCACCTTTCCCCCCCAGACGGCTGGAACTCAAGGCAGGTAACAATTAAAAAAAAATTCAAAGAGCAAATAACAATAAAAACACATGAAAACATGTGTCCACAAACACAATTTATAATGCCCCCTTAACACGACAATACCCATGAAATCCAGGCCTCTCATAAATCCTCAAAACATCTCCAGTATCAACAAGCTCCAAAGGCCCTGTTAAAAAAGTTCAGTTTTGTAACCCTTACAAAAATTCATGCAGAGGTGGGGCCTTCCTAAATTCTTCCTGGAGGCCATTCCAAAGGGCTGGAGCAGCCACCCAAAAAGCACATAAATGGACAGCAGCAGAGCGGACCCCTGTGGTGGGTGAGGAAAAAAGAATGCTGCTCTGACAAAGTTGCCACATGGGCTCATACTAAAAGAGAAGGCCCTTCAAGTAAGTGGGCTGCAGGCTGAAAAGGGCTTTAAAAAGTTAACACCAACACTTTGCGTTGACCTGGAAGCCAATTAACAATAATTGGGGTGCCTGACAAATGGGCATGCTGTTTGAAGACTGCCCTTGAAGGGACGCTCACCACCCCCAGCAGCCAATTCCACTGCTGAACTATTCCCACGTGGCAGATGGAAACCCCGGTCCGACCCCTTCTCTTCAACAGATACTTCTGCTTCTCTATGCAGACTCTTCAAGGAGGGGGGAATGTGTCCCCCCCATTTATTGTGGGAAATGCCTTGGGGACCCTTTTAGGGTGGAAAGGCGGCACTAAAACTTTTCAAATCAATACAAAAAAGCTTTAGCAGGTTACGGGAGTAAAGCATGTGAGCCTCGGAAATTGAGGTGAGGGTACATGCGGGCAATCTCAGATCAGCCCCTCCCCTCTCACCCCCACCAATTTTAGGTCAAGCACAGGAACAAGCTAATTGTGCAAAGCCATAAATCGGAAGAATGGTAGCTGAGCATCTCTGTCAGAAGGGAGGGAAGGGAGGTCTAGAGAGACCCAAGAGTTCTCTCTCCATACAGCTGCCTAGTTCAGTTCATCTGTCCTGTGCTGTTATTTTTTTTTGGGGGGGGCTCCTATTTGCCAATATGGAAACTTACATATATCCCGGGGATATTCACGTTAGTGTTATATAATTAATTTTA
>NW_015172629.1:0-56310 GCF_001447785.1 Gekko japonicus | reverse complement strand
TTCTAGATATCTATTTTCAATGTATTGTCACATGTACTGACCTTTCTGGACTGAATTAAACTAATTTATGGAACTATAAATATGGATGTATCTAGAAGGGGGGGAAAGCAATGGAAATAAGTAAATATATATGGAGAAATTTATTTATTTATTTATTTAATTACATTTATACCCCGCCCTCCCCGCATGCGGGCTCAGGGCGGCTTACAACCGTAGGGCACAAAAGTGCAATAAAATACTATAAAACACAATTTTATTTATTTATGTGATCTCAAACTCAGGGCAGTATTCATCTAACCTCATTGTAACTCCATTCGTTTGTTTTGCACAAGGAAAACTACCATTTGCTTGGGATGCTTCCCCAGAATCCACTGCCAGCATCTTGTGGAAATGAAGAGTTCATTAACATCCCCCCAAACACGGCGGATGAAGTCATCTCCAAGTTCCAATTACTTCCAAGTAACACAGTTTGTGGCCTCACAAGAACCTTAATGGGGAGAGTTTAACCTTGAGCCGGAACGCATGTGAGACCACACAGTCAATCTCTTCCAAAGACAAGCAGGTGAAGGGGGGAAAGAGAGGTGGTGGCTTTCTTGGTACAATCGCCTGTTTCAGACAAGCTATTAACTTTTCACCATCTGATAGGAGGCAACGGGGTGAGGACACGCACAGTGATCGAGGAAGACAATATTAACCACATCATAACCATGGATAGCATTCAGCAGATGTGCGGCAATACGATTCTGCTTTCCAGAATCTATCACAGAGATTCGTAATCCCTCCAGGCTTCTGTTCTGCTGTTATTTCGCCAATCAGGGGGAAGGAAAAGAAAGCGGCAAGAGACGAACATCCCTTCTTGTTTTGTATTCTTACGGCTAGGAGCTCAGTTTGATTTAAACCAGCAGACACTCTCAAACATCAAGGGGATTTGCTGTAAATCAAAGTGGCTGGAATCACTGAATGAAATCCCCGATTTAAATTTTAAAAGACCAGTTCATAATATTGATTTAAGTCAAGTTTCCCTTTTTTGGAATTTGTCTGTTTCCTCAAGGAGCGTACATACTAGCTGGTTGCTATAAGAAATAAATAGTATTGGTTTGCAAGAGACTTTATTGGAACACAATCCAAAACAGGCAGACCACATGCTGTTTCCACTGCAGAATGGTATTTTCTTACAGACAAGAGACAGACGGGGCTGGGGGCTGGTTCTGTCTGTACACATGCAAGGACAGTAAGCAAGATCGCTTACTTATGATTCTATTGCAAACTTCTTTGGAAGCACATCCTATTAAACAAAGTGGGATTTACTGCTAGTAAACAGCATGCATTTGAATTATGAAAAAGGAAGATATGACAACAAGGATGGAAAACAGGTTTCCTCATGGCATGGGATGTTAGGCAACATTCACATTGTGCGATTGTTGCACTACAGCAGCTGGATTTTCCTGTGTGGACAAGGCAATCCATGAGGTGAATGATCATTATAGTACAATGATCGTGCAAGATCTACCAATGCATGGTAGATCTACCAATGCCTATGGTGTTAAGCTTTCTCTATGACCTTTGGAAGTGAACAACATGGCAGAGTTCAATTGTTGGAAGGCATAAAATGGGAGGGCATCACCTTGTGTGATACAGGGTGGCATCTCAGATCCTTGGGTCTTCGATGACCTGCTGGCCTCCGGGTCCAGTACTCTGTCATTTACAATATTTAACTTCAGAAAACATATTTTACCCAACAGATAAATGTGGCCTTTAATGGACTTCTTGCCTTTTTGAGCCCACTTTTTACAATGACTTGCCTATAACCAATGTGTATGTATACATAACCAATGTGTACATACACACATATCTCACAGTTGAAGACCTCTTCATAAATCTGATGGGCCATGAAAACTTACACCTCAATAAATATCATGGTTTGGATTCTATGTTCTCTTTCTGACTGCAGAGGAGGGGGAGCATATTTTTGTAGATCCCCACCTCTCCCTGCAGCCCCCTAACCACCTTGGTATTCATGGGGGAACCACTGACCAGCAGGGTCACATTTCAGATGTCTGCAGCAGGAGAGGGGACAGAAAGGTACTTATCATTCATGCCACACATCTTGGCTCAAGCTTCATGGGATCTAAGCCATTAGTCTTTGGGGAGCCACAAGATCCCATGGGAATGTTGTGAGGCTAAACCTGGGAGAGCTATGTATACCACCTTGGGCTTCTGGCATCAAGGGCTAAATAAAAGTCTACTAACCAACCATGCAAATGACTGGTGTCCCCATTCCTGATCCATATTCCTAATGACAGGAAATTAGAGAAACGCTCACAGTCCCATCACATCTGATTTACATGACCTCTCTAAAACAATGTCCTAATCAGGGAAGGTTGCCTGTTAAGGAAGTGACAGAGCATCACTGGGGTCCTCTGTGCATTCTCACGCAGCTTCAAAGAAAATGACTAAGCTGGCTTTGGGTTGAATGAGCTGTTCCCTCCAGAGCCAGTAACAAAAAAACCCATTATAACTGTTTGAAACACGGCAGCTGCCAGCCATGCTCCAAGAAGCAATGTGCATTGCACTGTGCCATGAAACAGGGTAATATTCTAGGTCATGGGCCTCTTTTGCAGGCAACGTTGTGTGTTTGATGAGCTAATTAAAGTCTCCCCCAACCTGATCTTAAAAATCTATTTTTTTTTCCAAAGCTAAAGATGACTGTTCCAAATAATTCATATTTGAGGACAGTAATGGGAAACTTTCAAAAAGGCTGGGTAGGCTTTTGAAGAGAACTGCAGCATTCTGTTCTTGCTGGAGGCTGCTGGATGTGATGGGACTTAAGTGACAACGAGGAGAGCAGGGTTGGAAGACAACGAGGAGAGCAGGGTTGGAAGATGAAGTTCTGCTATCATCTCACTCTGCCGTTTTCCTCAGAGTTGATGCGTGCATATAGAGAAATCACATGATACTGAGATTCCACGACTGCACCAGATTGGAAGTTGGTTGCTCTCAGTGCTTCTCCAAGTTTCTTCTTAAAGAAACTTATTTTTTTAAAAAAATCATGATATGTTTCAAGGCTCTAAGGAAACCTAAGTTGCAAAAACCCTAAACCCTGTCCTTTTATTTCTGCCTTTTGCCATAACTGGTATCACAGATTCCTGACCCGTTCCTGCAAAAACAGATATGCCGTTTGCACAGAAACAAATCTATGTTGCACATCACATGTGTATTATTATCGGCATTCACAATAGATTTTAATGCACAGAATGTTTCTTACTCAAAAGCACAGACATCTGTTACATGGGATAATGCAGATATGAATCACTGTTGTGCATTGCATGCTCAATTGATTTAATTACACAACAGCTTGCAAATCCAGTTGTCACTTCTTTCCCGCAGATACAACAATGCTAATTTCATACCTGCTGGTGGTTTGGGTCACTTGCCCACAACAATGAACATGTGATGATAGCATCAGGAACAGAAAAGTACAGATACTTACGGCATCCCTAATGAGACCCTCCCAACAATCCTTTAACTTGCACACAAATACTCCATTCACAAATAAAACAAAATGATAAATAATAGTTCAAATGTGAAAGAAGCAGATAGGCTAAGTTCTTCATGAATAATATACCCTCCAATTCTCCTTTCTCATCTTTCCTTCCAAGAACAGAAATAACACAGTAAACATCAATAACTTTTAAGAAGTGACCTATGTCTTTGACTACCCTACAAATCACATTCCGGATGGGCTGTGCACCTAGATTCAGCCCCCTTCCTCCAAATCAAAGGTCACTGCTGAAAACCTTGCCCCTAGCTAACAAGGATACCACAAAGGAGATTTTTAATCCTCACAGGAACTCAATTATAATCCTTTCTCATTAATAAATGTACATGTGATTACGACTCATCAGGAAGGCAGTCCTTCAGGCTGTGCTAAGAGAGAGATTGTCTGGCTACTGATGGGGAGGACAAGCAGCACAGATGATGAATAGGCTTGCTGTCTCTCCAGCAAAGAGCTCAGAGAAAAGTCTGCAAAGTTATGGGGCTTCCAGCCTTCCGCCTTGTACTTTAACAAAACATGTCAGGCTGCATATCCTCTTCAATGGATGATTTACGACTTCCAGGAATGGCTTGCAAGTGTGAAAGGGTGATCACAGATATAACTTTCCTATTACTTCTAACACAACGCTTTTCAGTGGCATTGGTTTACAGATTCAGCTTCCAGACCATGGTTATCTATCACAAATGTATCCCATCCTCCCTGCGAGGAGGTAGGGGTACGTGGTTCTCTCCTCCTCTATTGCATCTCTATAACATGCAGAGAGAAAGTAGCTGGCCCCAGGTCTAGGGCTGGCAGCCATCAGCTGTCAATTGGTGGGAGTCGCATGCGGGCAGGGACATCAGAGGTACCATCAGCACAATGTCATTACATCATTTCCAGGGAAAATCCAGAAATGGCGTCAAGTCACTCTAGGAATTGTTGGAAAGACTATGGAAAAACCATAAAGTTTCTGGCAATTCCTAGAGCAGAGTGATATCTTGTCCAAGTTTCCCCCAGAAGTGGTATAACGTCATCATGCTGATGGCCATATTTTAATTTGATTTCACTTATTAAATTTCTACCCCGCCCTCCCGGGCAAGGCCAGCTCAGAATGGCTTACATAAAAACAGCATAAAATTTACAATAGTATAGATTAAAAATTAAACAAAATCCATTAATACAAATAATTCTAAAACCATAAGAAATAATAAAGTGCTAGTAATTGTTAGTAGTGGTGGCGGCTCCAAACGCCTGGTGGAAGAGCTCTGTTTTTCAGGCCCTGCGGAACTGCAAAAGGTTCCACAGGGCCCTGGTCTCTTCCGGGAGCTCATTCCACCAGAGTGGAGCCGCCACCGAGAAAACCCTGGCCCTGGTTGCTGCTAGCCTGGCCTCCTTGAGACTCAGGAGGGCCAGCCGATTCTGGGTCCCTGATCACAGTGCTCTCTGGGGTACATGTGGGGAAAGGCGGTCCCTCAGGTATGTAGGTCCCTGGCCATAAAGGGCTTTAAAGGTAAGAACCAGCACCTTGAAATGAATCTGGTATGCTATAGACAGCCAGTACAATGTCTTTAGCACAGGCTGGAAGTGCTCCCGAATAGGGAGTCCCATCAAAAGCCTGGCCACGGCATTTTGCACCAGGTACAGCTTCCGGATTTGAGACAAGGGCAGCCCCATGTAGAGGGCATTACAGTAGTCCAATCTCAAGGTTACTGTTGCATGGATCACTGTTGCCAAGTCGTTGCATTCAAGGAAGGGAATTTATTGATCTCCAACTGGCTCACAAAGCAGCAGTGGCAGTGGGGGTTACTGGCAGGTCTCCTGCCACATCAGGAATGCTGGCAACCCTACAAGTGCCAGGTTATTCAGTGAGCCAATCTTTCCAGTCCTAGCTATCCAGTCCTACCACACCAGCTCTCAGTAAGCAAGAGTTCTTTGTTGTGGCCTTGATCCTACTCTGGCTTCCTGCTGCTCCTTTGGGGTATATATTTTTACATTCTGTCATGCCTGCCCCTGCTGATGCCATGCCTGCCCTTGCTGATGCCCCTGAGGAGGCACCTGCCAGCCAGGAGCCTGTGGACTTACAGGCTCCTGAGGACAGTACTGCAGCAGAAAGGCTGGATCCTTAAGCTGAAAGCTATCTAAGTGGTGAGGAGGATAGAGCCTCCCAGGGAACACCTGCAAGGGATCAGTCTCTGCTGCAGCCCAGTAGTTCATCAGACTCGCCCCCACCTGTAACCAGGCTCCGGAATGTAAGGAGACAGCAGCTGAGAGAGCGAAGGCAGAATGCACGCATGCATGCCAGAAGATCTATCAGCCCTGACTATTGACAGGATCCTGACCTTGCTCCCGGCTAGCTAATGAGTTGATTAGCTAGCACTGTATATCTGCAAGTCTGTTGCCAGCAGTCATTTGTGCTGGCAAATGTTGTTTGTCAGAACCTGAATCCTTGCATCTCTGCACCAGACCTTGTGGAATTCTTATCAGCTTGATCCTCGGCTTTTGACCCTCGGCTTCGTTGACCTTCGTTCATCTCTGACTCCTCTGGTATCATTGTGATTTATGGACTTGAAACCTTGGTATGTCTGACCCTGCTTCTGGACTGTGATTTAAACCTGTTTGAACCTTGCTACCTGATTTGCTCGGCTTGACCTCGGACTGTTCCTGGACTTTGGCTTACTTACGTCACGCCCCCTGGTCCTGCCGTGACACATTCCTAATTCTGGCTGTTTCAACCTCAAAATTCCCATTTCAGTTTCTCTTGTGATAATCAATCCTGTAGTGACTGAATTTTCAATTTAGAGAGATATGCCAACTGTCTGGGGAGGGAGCTGGGAGTGGGGCCCCCTCCCCCATTAGGCTCTGTTGGCTGGGCCCGGAGGCAGGACCCGGGCCTGCGGGACAGTGACACGGAGGAGGAGAGGGGTGGTGGCAGCTTCTCCGACAAGCCAAGAGCGATAGTGACTGAATTTTCAATTTAGAGAGATACGCCAATGGTCCGGAGAGGGAGCGGGGAGCGGGGAGCGGGGGCCCCTCCCCCATCAGGCTCCGTCGGCTGTGCCCGGAGGCAGGACCAGGGCCTGCGGGACAGTGACGCGGAGCAGGAGAGGGGCGGTGTCAGCTTCTCCGACAAGCCAAGAGCGGGCGCAAAGCAGCGGGAACAGTCGCAGATGGATGGCTCTGGCGGCCCAGAGGCTCGGGCACCGGGGACCCTGACAGACCCTGCAAGGCCCTCTAGGGACAACTCACCAGACAGGGCGAAAGCTAACAGTCCGGGGAGGGAGCTGGGAGCGGGGGGCCCTCCCCCATCATGCTGCGTTGGCCGGGCCCGGAGGCAGGACCGGGGCCTGCGGGATGGCGCCGTGGAGGAGGCGAGGGGTGGTGGCAGCTTCTCCAACGAGCCGAGAGTGGGCGCGAAGCAGCGGGAACAGTCGCAGATCGGCAGTGTGGCCCAGAGGCCGCCAGAGTCGCCACCGGCACATCAGCACTCACCCCTGAGACGCCCCACCGGCATCTAGGTGGATAAAGGATGGCGTGGTCGAAGTCGGAGGGCAGATGGGTGGTCCTGCGAGCGGGGCGGGGAGATAAAAGGCAGGGCGGAGAAGGAGCCGGGGGGGGGGTGGGTGCTGAGGCAGGCGGTGACAGACAGAAAGACGAGAGACGGAAAGGAGAGAAGGAAGTCTGCAGCGCACTGGCAGAGGGACTCTTGGGGTGACGTTAACCCTGTCCCCTTCCTGTCTGAGGCCCCTCACTCCCTCTCCCTTTTTGGAACCTGACGCTCCGAGGGCCATCTCCCCTACCAGAGTCAGGTCATGAACACTGACGCCACGGCCACTGGGGGCGCCGCACCAGAGCCCAAGGGTGAGCCTGACACCCAGACATATTACAAAACTTGTGTTCTTGTATATTTGTGCCATTTGTGCTTCCTTGTGCCAATTTGTCTCCATTTAAAAGTGTATGTTTTTCATCTTTATGCTCACATCGATAAATCTGCATCATTTATTAGGTTTATATGACCCCTATTGTCTAAATGCTGTACAATTTGATTATAAAAACTATGTAGCATCTGCACTCAATATATACAAGTCTACAAAACCATCGGCAACAAAAAGAGTCCTGAAGGTGTTGAAAAAAATGTAAATGCATATAACAAAAATAAAGCATCGAAGATATGCTCCCCTTTAGTGGTCTAGCTGGTCTCCCTGCGGTTTTATCATTTGGCCAAAACAGGATAATGAAACACAGGTGAGACCCTGCCTGACTCCTCATAATTCCCATGTTCGGGATCTGCTGCAGGTCTGACATGAGGTCAGCACGACTCTGAAAAACGCTATCAATATGGGAGTTCTGCAGACAGAGCACTCTGAGACCTGTGGCCTTTATCCTTTCTGAAATGGAAACATTTCTTTTCTATGGAAGGCATCGTTGCCCCATACCTGTTTAGAAGGCAATCAATGTCTGTCTGCTGGCGTTGTCATTTTTCAGAGAGACAAACAGCCCAGCCCAGTCAGGCATTCTTAGAAGACTTGACCTCATTCATCAGATTCCTTGTTATGGCAGACCAATGGTCCTGCTCATCAGCTGATGAATACAAATCAGCTTGCAGCATGATAACACTCTCCTTGGGAAATCTTTTTGAGACTGAGAGACATCCCGAATCCCTAATTCATCTGCTCGGGGCTGGATGGGACTTATCTGATTTTGTGCAGACCTCTGACTTTCCCCCACATTCTGTTTCTGGGCATCCTCCCCTGTGCCCCAGAAGAAGCATTTCTGGGCATATTTTAGATTGCAGTGGGAGAGGGAGGGGAGAATGTGAACTTCCACGAGCGGAAATCTATTTTTGTCAATAGAAATAAGCCTATGTTTTTATAGTTCTTTGAGTTAACTTGGTTCTGTGTTCCACTCCCTAGCAATTTTGGGTTAACTATGGGGATTCTTAATATTAATTCTGAAGCTGAAATGTGTGAAATTTGCTTGCTACTGAGTACAGAACCTATGTGGACAGATGGATGGAGGAATATTTCAAAACAATGCAAAAAATGCAATCTCAGTGTGATCAAATATAAGACTGCGTCAAAATTATTTGTATGTCATGTTTTACCGATGCACACTTGTACTCCTACACATTTGTAACGCACTTTAATTTGGTACAACCTGATAATACTATCACGTCAAGATTTTTTTTTGGCTTTTTCTGTCCATGCAAACAAATGCACATTAGTAAAACACTGCAATGCTGATTCAAATGTACAACTGCACAATCACATAAAGATTGCCTTTTGCAGTGTTTTATTGATATGCAAGTGGACTTGACGAGTATATATGGGAAGGAAAAACATAAATTAACTTATGGCATGGAAAGCTGCGGCAAAGTACACATAGAAATCACCCTGCCTAAATTGGGGGAGGAGGATAAGAACACTGGATAAGCATACAGTGGTCTCATCACATAAAAAAGAACTAGTATTTCAAAACACCAGCATCCAAGAAAAAATTCAGATGAGGAGAATATTTGCAATATTTCACTGAGTAGTCCACATTAGGTTTTCTGGTAAAGTTTTCTTGAGCCACACAGATGAGAGGGGCTATATGCATTACTCCCCCCCTTTCCTTTTCCCTTTCATCATGCCCTTTCCCCAGCTCCTCCCCCCCCAGGCCAATTACAAACACCCCTTTAAGGAGTGGCATGAGTGTCAGCAACTATTTATTTATTTATTACTTTCGATTTCTATCCCGCCTTGCCAAGACAAACTAGCAAGTCCTTGGTCAAATGTGTTGGGATATGCAAGGTCTATGCTAATGAGTCCCCCTAGCTCTTTTTCTATGAAACGACCCCTGGCAACTGCCCACAATTTCAAATTATATCCTTTCTGTCCCCTGATAGGCTCTTCTGGAGAGTTCATGTTCTTGCAGAGGTTTCAAATTATGTCCTTCCTGTCCCCTGATGGGCTCTTCTGGAGAGTTCATGCTCTTGCAGAGCTTCTGTTGTTGTTGTTCCTCTCACAGCATTTAAGTTTCTCTCTCTTCTGTGTCCAATAACAGTTTGCTCTTTTTAAACAAACCTGCTTATTTTTCTCTAAGCAGTCAGTGCTCCACTTCCTTTCATATTTAAATTCTGCCAACAAAATGGTAAGAAAAAGAGCCTTGGGAAAGAAATAAAAGAAGAATGTGCCATAAAGTTACAATCAACTCAGGGCAACCCCATCTATAGAGTGTGCCAGGTAAGAGATGAGCAGAGGTGGTTGCCATTGCCTTCCTTTATATAGCAACCCTGGACTTCCTTGATGGTCTCCCATCCAAGTACTAACCATGGCCAACCCCTCTGAGCTTCTAACTTCTGGTGAACCCAGGCCAAGCTGGGCTATTAAAGCTGCTGTGAAAGAAACAGTCTTTAGGGATATGACAGCAATCCATTTTGCATCTGGTTAGGACTGGGATCTTCTTCCACCCACTTTTCAAAAGTGGCTCCCTAAAGAACCTTGCTGTTGGACAGGAATGCAGAATTACACAGGCCTTGCATTCCTTAGGACTTCTACAAGACTTTCCGTCAACAGGTGGGAAAAAAAATGTTTTGCCTTTATAGTGATTCAACATGATATATATTTTTAAAAATTCTGAACAGCACTGTTACAAAATCCAGACCTCGAGGAAGGAAGAAAACCTCAGCATGCTCCAAGAGATGTAACATGCCCTGCAGAGAAGCAAAAAAATGTGAATTGTGATGGATGAATTGTGTATTTGCAGCTGCAATTTGGGCTGGACCAATTTGCATTCCAGAAGTATCTCGGAATCTTTTGCCAGCCAGAAAGAAACTGCTTAAGAGCTTTTCCCTTAATGACATCTCATTTGGGGGGGGGGGGCACATCTTTCAATAGAGATGAAATTGCTCATACATAAGTTAACTATTTTTAAAAAAACTATTAACAAAATAATATAAACATTTAACTGCAGCATTCTGCTAGGAAAGAAACTGCTTCATTCTAATTGCCTAATATCGGCTGACATAGTATGCAGTAAGGGTGGCTGTGGTTCAGTCTTTGAGCGCGCTCAGAAGACCCCAGATCCCATTCCAAGATGCAGTCAGTGCAAAGCTCAATCCTTTGCAGCTCCAGTTAAAGAATCTCAGCCAGCAGGTGACAGGAGAGGCTATTCTTGATGTGAAAACTTGGAACATCTCCTAGTGCTGGTTAAGATGGAGGGGCTTTTGGTTAGTAGTAGAGCAGCTTCAATCCCAGGCACCTCTAGTGAAAAAGGATTAAGCAGTAGGTGATGTGATGCACCTCTGCCTGAGACGCCAGAAAGCCAGTGCAAGGACTCGGAGTAGGCATTACTGACCTTGATAGACCAGTGATCTGACTCCAATGTCATGCAATAGAAATTCGACAGGAAAAAAAAAAGAGCACTGCTAAATTTGATGCTCAGTTGCGCAACAATGGCACATAAATGGTATTTCAGTGGCATAAAAATACCGCAAAAGAAAAGTGCTGGGAACATCAGCAACAACAATAAAAATGGGTAAACCAGAAAGGTTGTTTTAAACATTTTAATGTAAGCCGCCCTGAGCCTGCCTCGGCGGGGAGGGTGGGGTATAAATCTAACAAATATATAATATATGAAAACAAAAAGGGCACTGTCACACATCTCTACTTTTTGCAGCCTACAGACAAGGTGGTGAAGTTAGAGGAGACCATTTTACTCAACTATACTAGCGATAAGATTTTCCTCCCCAAAGAGTTTTGTTTGTTTCACCAGTTCTGCAAGAACTACTGAGCAAATGTAAAGCCTGCTAGATAAATCACAGGAAAGCCTGTGAATGAGATGTAAAGCCTGCTATATAAATCACAAACAAAAGCATAATCATAATACATTTACTTTATGATGGCACAGAAATCCTTATTGCATTGCACAGAATGTAATTTCCATCACAATTACATTTTTACCAGCATAAGTAGATTACTTTTTTGTGTGTGAGTGAGTGTATGTATGTATCAGCTTGTGTGCCTGGAAGTCATGGTGACTTCTGGAGACCCCTACTGTGGCTTGGACGTTTTCAGAGAAGTGGCTTGCTATTGCCTGCCTCTGGCCTCCTGGTCCTGGTATTCCAAGGAGGTCTCCCTTCCAAGTACTTGTCAGGGTCGGCCCTGCTTAGCTTCTAAGATCTGACGAGATCAGGCTTGACTGGGCTATCCAGGTCAGGATAAGTAGATTACTTTAATGCTTGCCAGCATATAGAAAGAGTTAATGGCTGAGGGGTTGCAGACACAGAGGATGGGCAGTTCCCAGGAAGCCCGTATTAAATTATGTGGGGATTCAGTGCCCCGTCTTGTGTACAGATGAAGATATTTGAAAGACGTACACAAAGATATTGCTGAACTCTCTCATTGTCCCCATTTCTGCATAATCAGTGGAGCTGCAAATGTTACGATTGACCTTGGCAGACACAGAATGAAAAGTTTTTAAAGATTCCATAACATCATCTGAAAACATAAGTAACATAACAAGAGAGTAAGAAACTTTGGAAGAAAACAGAAGTGGAGAAGGAATTATTGCGGGGGAACAAGACATGAAAATGCTGATGGAGGGCGAGGGGAGGAATTGGGGAAAATGTCTTTTCCCCCAGTTCCAGCGACACAGTATACTTTTCCCTGAAGAGTTGCTCTAGTGATTATAGCTGGCAAAATACCAATTCTTGAAAACTTCTGAAATTTCAATTCATTTTTTTTTTTATTACACCCTAGCCAGAAGCGGTGTTGCTTGTTCTTTTCACTTGCAGGAAGAAAGAGAGAGGTCTGTTCTGAACTGAGTCTGAGAGCAGACAATTGCTAATTATCCCCCCTCCCCCAAACCTTGATTGTTCATTTAAAACTAATGATAGTATAAAGGTAAGATGCTAGATGCGGAGGAGGGCTCGATGGAATACAATTATATAGTAGAGTTCACATTGGAATAATCTAATTATGTTGATCAGATTCTGTTTCCTCTGCAGAACGACCCAACTGCTTCAATAATAAACTTTGACTATGACTTGGCTCACCCATACAGTAGTGGTGATCAGGTGATCGCATGGACTGTACCTAGGGTCACCCAGGGCATTGGGAAGGGCGGGATCCACCCAAAGGGCATCTGTCAATGCCGAAATTTCACATCCAGCTGCATAACCAGAAGTGATGTCACCACATGGTTTTTGGTGAATCCCAGAGTGTTCCAGAATGCACTGATATCACTTTTATGGATGGTACTTTGCTCCCCCACACACCATTTTTCTCCCACCACCCTACATAATGGCAGTGAGGTACTGTATCACTTCAGTTTGCAGGTGGCAATCACATTTTGGAATGCCCCCTGTGATGGATTGCACTGTTTAAAAGCCTAGAAGTGCTGTAGAAACAGCTGAAGGACTGTGAAGGGTTAATTCTTCACAGAAGCAGACAGCCTTTACCGGCATGCTGCTCCAAACAATCTGATTGGTTACCATCAGCTGAGCAGAGAGAGACTTTAGAGCTGAATGCTGAGGAGGTGAATTCAGTCTGAATTCAGCCCTAGCTGAGAAGAGTCGAGCACTGACAGATTTGGAATTCAGCCTGACTGAAAGCATTTTAACACAGAAATGAGAACTGGGGAAAGTTGGCAAGGACAAGTGGGTAGTTAGATGGAGCCTCCAATTTGGGCTAAGGAAAGGAGATAGATCTTCGAATCTAGAGAGAGAAGAAAATTCCCCACCCAGTCAAGCAGGGAGTTATCTCTAAAGAGTGCAGAAAACTTCTTGAGTGCCATTTAAGTTCTTTAAATTAAAGCAGGCTCCTGATCCTTCCCTCAGGTTTGTTGCCTGGGCAAACAGCCAAAATATTATACTGTGACAGGGTGGAACAACCAGAGTTGTTCGGCAAAGACGAAAACGGACAACTTTGGTGGCTCAGTTACAGAAGGGAAAGAAAAACAGGAAAAATGCTTGCCTCTAAGGGAGGGAAGTGGATGCAACCATCATACCCCCCCTCTCCCAATGTTATGAACAAAAACCTGCACAACAAAGAAAGAGAGGGAGTAGAATCTATATTCCCTGCTGTGCTGTACATTTGCAGCAAGTGTTTAACGAAAAAGAACATTCACAGCTGGAATTCACCACTGATAACCTAATGTGGTGCACTCCATTCTACCATCTCAGACCTCTGCTGCTTTTTAAAATCCTGCATGTACAAACTAGTCTCAATGGTCTGTTTCCACCAGGTAGGTTTTGTTTCTTTGTTTATATCCCGCTGTTCTCCCCAATAGTGATCCAAATTGGCTTACATAGCAGGTAAGGCTCAGAGTGCATGACTGGCCTAAGATCACCCAGCAAGGTTCCATGACAGAGTGGGGATTCATACCTGAATATCCCATATCCTAGTCTGCTACTCTAAGCACTACACCATACTGGCTCTCCGGCTATGGACTGCCAACTCTTGGTTGGGAAATTCATGGAGGTTTGGGGGCGGAGCCTGAGGAGGACAGGGTTTGGGGTCAAGTTGCCATGCCTGGGTGTGCGTATACCTGGAGATTTGAGGGATGCAGCCTGGAAAGAGGGGGTTAGGGAGGGGGGGACCTCAGCAGGGTATAATGCCATAGAATGCTCCCTCTGAAGCTGCCACTTTCTCCAGGGAAACTGATCTCTATTGCCTGGAGACTAGTTGCAATTCCGGGAGATCTCCAGCCACCACCTGGAGGTTGGTAACCCTAGTTTGTGATGGAGCTCACTGGGGCTTAATGTCATACAGCCCATCCTCCAAAGCAGCCATTTTCTCCACATGAGCTGATCTCTGTCGTCTGGAGAACAGCTGGAATTTGGGGAGATCTCCAGGCACCAGCTTGAGATTGGCAACCCTACTATGAGGTTATTGTGAAGCAGGAGAGAGTTTTATTGGACTTGTAAACAATAGACATGATAGAGATTATGGCAAAGTAAATAAGAGAAGATACAGGAAGCAGGATAACACAGAATCTAGCCAGCTTTAAGATTAGGTTTGAAGGGCCCTGGACAAGAGAACACTCATGCCACAGTCCCTGAAAAATTAACTATCTAATCATGGTGGGACAGTGGGCATATGCATTTTTATCCCATGTCTCATGTTAATGTACAGGATAAGGTCTTCAGCATGTGTAGGTATAAAGTACTGAAGCTGATGCGTTGCAGAGTGATTACAGCAAATAATTTATTTAGTTACATTCAGATCTTGAGATGCTTTAGTCGGCTTATATTCCTGAATCATACCACACCCACACCCACACACCTGTGATAGGATATTTACAGTACCCCCCTAGAGCCATAGGTCCCTTCTAGGATCCTAGCCTCCCGATCCATTCTGGCTTTTGTCTTTGGAGATGAAGCTCGGGCCCTTCGCCTGACCACGTGTTGACCCGACCAGGTGCGTGGACTTCCCTGGGTACACAACAGTAGGACTATCCACACGCTGGTCCTACTTGCACCATCTCTCCTATGCCCCTTTTTAACAGAAGAATCACACAAACTGGAGCATTGGAAGTGTAGTATTCACAAAGTCTGTGTATCACTTGTTATGGAAGGCGAAGGGGAGGGGAGCACGCCTTTTCAGAAAGGGGCTCAGCAGTCTGGGGATGTATGAAGGGTGTCAAAGATCCAGTGAAATCTACGCACTCAGTTTCCCATGCTATTGTTTTAATGAGACCGTGTCACAACCACTTTATATAAATGAGAAAAATGTGATAGGAAATTTCTTTCATTGGGAAAAGTTGTGCCAGCCAGTTTCTAAAACATCAGTGCTTAATATCTGTTTCAAATTCAGTTCCCAACATTATATCACATGACCAATAAACAGCTCTCTCCTTAGGGCTGTTGCAGAAGAAGGGGTAGAGTTAAGCAGAGAGGAAGAAGAAGAAGAGGAGGAGGAGATTGCATTTATACCCCACCCTTCACTACCCAAAGGAATCTCAGAACAGCTTACGATATCCTTCCCATTCCCCTCCCCACAACAGACACCCTGTGAGGTAGGTGGGGCTGAGAGAACTTTCCAGAACTTTTTCCAGAACAGGTCTGAGAGAACTGTGACTGACCCAAGGTAACACCAGCAGCTGCATGTGGAGGAGTGGGGAATCAAACCCAGTTCTTCCAGATTAGAGTCCACACTCCTAACCATTACACCAAACTTTGTTGTCATGGCTGAGCTCCTTGTGAACAGAGAACAAACTTAGTACTCTTCTCAAGGATGTCCATAAGCATCCTCTTGATTTTTCTCTCACCTAACTAAGCAACTACTATTTATCCTAATAGGACAATAACATTGCTGTTCTTGATGGCATTTTTCTGGTGAAGGTAAAAATCTACTCTCTGTCCTTCACAATCAAGTAGGTCTGTCCCCCCCCCTTATGTATAGAGCATGCAGAATTGTGCTGCATCCCACAACAGGCCCTGCAACATACAGCCTACATGAAGATTTAAACATACTGAGGATTGTCCCGATCATTTCTTAGGAAAATGTCATTAGGATGACCAGTGGATTTTCATTGCATTGGTCTTCCTGTTTAGCATGGTATCTTCAGTCTGAAGCAAGAAGAGGAGGAGGAGGAGGAGATTGGATTTATACACCACCCTTTACTACTCGAAGAAATCTCTGAGTGGCTTACAATCCCTTTCCCTTCCCCTTCCCACAACAGACACCCTGTGAGGTAGGTGGGGCTAAGAGAGCTCTCTCTCAAGAACTGCCCTTGAGAGAACAGCTCTGAAAGAACTTATGACTGACCCAAGGTCACACCAGCAGCTGCCTGTGGAGGAATGGGGAATCAAACCTGGTTCTTCCAGATTAGAGTCTGTGCTCCTAACCACTACTGGCAATATAGGAAATATCACAGGCAGCTCCTTCCCATACTACTGGGGTAGCATGAGATGTTTGCTACCCTGTGAGAGAAATGTATACTGTAGTTCCTTCACATGCCTTCATTACTCCTTCTGGAAAATGAGACCAGGTAACCCCAGGGAGGAGCCTGGGTGAACCAGAACTGCCTAGCAACCAGCCAAAGGGTTGGAGATGGGGAAGGAGTGGGGATGTGACATCAGCAGCGTTGTCACATCACTTCTGGAGAAAACCCAGAAGTGGTGTATGGTAGATATAGGAATCACTGGAAATTCTATGGTAAAACCAATAATTCCTAGAGCAACCCTACATCACTTCCAGGTTTTCCCAGAAGTGACATAATGATGCTGCTTGACACTGATTTTATTAAAAAAAATCAGAGCAGCAGCAGACAAACAGGGCATTTATGAAGCTGCTTTATAACACTGACCCATCTAGTTCAGAGTTACCTATTCCGAGGGGCAAAGCATCTTCAGGGTCTCAGAACAAAGCCTTTCCCAACTCTTGCTCATTAAGATCATTAGACATGCCAGGGATTGAATCTGTGACCTTCTGCATGCACTCTCTTTAGTGCCTTGTACATTTTTATCTCTCCATGGAGTTCAGAGCAGCGTGCAAGATTCTGTCTCCTTTCCCTAACCACCCTGTCAGGTAGGTTAGGCTGAGAAAGTGTGACTAGCTCAAGGTCATAAGGTGAGCTTCATGTAAAAGCAGGGATTTGAACCCAATGTCTCCCAGATCCTAGTGTAACCACTATACTACACTGGGTCTAAAGCTGGCTGAACCACAATCCCTCCATGTGGCCCAAGGTTTCTCCCATCATTTCAGCTGTATGAGGAGGTGCAAAGCCTCTACCAGAGAAACGCCAGAAGGAAGCCTAGAGAGGAAAAACCAACACTCATTTAGCCCTGTCCCCTAACTTCTTGCCATGGTGAATCAATGCATCGCATAATGGAACCCTGACACCCCCTTCACAATCTGGATGCTCGCTCTCTCTCTCTCTCTCTCTCTCTCTCTCTCTCTCTCTCTCTCTCTCATGATAAAAGCTGGTCTGAGTTTAATTCCTCCGAGGCACTTGACTTCAAATATATCCAATTCAAGCTTCAGCAAGCTGTTTCTTTTCTTCCTGAATTATGGCTTCCAGAGATCTGGCATTAATAAATAAGTATGATTACCTTGGCAAGATTACTATATCTGAGGAAACTAATCAGAAAACACTGTTACTGAAAACAGGCAGAAAAGAGACCCCAGGAGCAACAGTGGGCATTAACTGGATACAGGTTTCCTGTGAACTGAAGCAGCGTAAAGCAGCCTGGCAATTGCCGGCAATGTACAGAGAACCATTTCACCATTGAGAAGAAAGGTAATAGCGCAGCCTGCCGTAATGGCGTTGATGAGGGTGCCCACGGAGAAGAGCTTTCAGGTCTAGGTGCCTTAGACAAAAGGGACGGATGCATGAAGGGAAGGGGGGTTCAAAAGAAAGGTCGAGGACAAAGATAAAGGACAGACTGAAGGAAGGGACCAGGGGGACATGATGAGCTATCTTAAGTTCTCAAATGCGGTGATATTAAGGAAGCACAAAGATTTCCTTCTGCTTCACTGCAGAGGACAGAAATGAGATGGAATTAAGAAGGGGGGGAGGTGCCTGGGTGCCAGGAGGAATGTTAGAGTAATCATTGTGAAATAGTTCTGTCCAAGGGGAGAGAGGGAAACCCCATTCCCAGAGACACTTAAAGCTCGACTTTATAAAGCAAATTAGTTCTAGAGATGAGAAATGTGGAAAGAAATTCCCACTCTAATAAGCCCCCCTCTCCATGTTTATGATTCTCATCATGTAGTTCATTCCATTTATGTGGTTCTGGAGTCTGGAAAGGCAGGGGAATAAGTGTTTGAACATAACGGTATAGAAGTTAAGAGAGTAAAAACACACTTTACACTGGAGATCTATGGCTGGTTCTCTTCCCAGCTTCATGGGGGAGGGGGACTCAGATCAGACCCATGGTGCCAAGGAAAGTGGGTTAACTCCGTTTATCCATTTCCCTGAATGTAACCAGCCTTGCCCAAGGGAGCCTATCATCTCATTCCCCCCCCCCCTTTGGACACAGGATATTATCTATCTAGTGCATTTTTATTCCACTTTTCCTCCCAGGAGCTCAGAGTGGCACACATGGTTCTTCGTTAGGGTTGCCAGCCAAGTGCTGGCAACTCGGAGGAAGCTCAGGGGCCACAGGAATGCAAATCCCCCTTGCTACAATGGAATGATGTAACTTCTGATACAAACCTGGAAGTGACATCCTTGTGTTACAGTAACACTGTGAAATTCGACTGAAACTGTATGGTTCTACCGTAGCATTTCTGTGGAATCATAGAGTCTTACCCAGACATGACACCACTTCTGTGTTTGCAACAGAAGTGCCATCATGCCATCAGTGTGATGGTAATTTTCCCTGCATTTTTTGCCCTGCCACCCTACTGAGAGAACCCTAGGATTCCATTGACGTTATTGAGCTCTGTGCTTGTGTTATTTTGGAAACTGGGTTCCGTTGTACCAGCTACTGTTGAAGATCATTGAAACATCTTGATTTATACCTGGGAGAGACATATGGCTGTTTTTCTTTCCACAGTGGGTGTCTTCTGCCACAGTTACTTTCTGATTTGAGGTTTATGGTCAGTATTCATGTACGAAGTTACAGAGGAGCCTACTATTGGTTTTTCATAGAATCATAGAATGTTAGAGTTGGAAGGGACCTTGCAGGTCATCTAGTCCAGCCCCCTGCACTCTGCAGGAGCATAGCCGAAAGATAGCCCTACAACACTCCATCTTCTACATGACAGCCCTTCAAATACTTGAAGACTGCAATCATGTCCCCTCTAAGCCTTCTGTTTCCCAGGCTAAACGTACCCAGCTCTTTCAGCCTTTCGTCATAAGACTTGGATTCCAACCCCCTCACCATCCTGGTTGCCCTCTTCTGGACGCACTCGAGCTTGTCAACACCCTTCCTACAATGTGGTGCCCAAAACTGGACACAGTACTCCAGGTGAGGCCTGACCATAGCAGAATAGAGGTGATCTGGACACAGTGCTTCTGTTAATGCATCCTAAGATTGCATTAGCTTTCTTCACAGCCACATCGCACTGCAGGCTCATGTTTAGCTTGTGGTCAACCAGAACACCCAGATCCCTTTCACATGTGCTGCTGTCAAGTCAATTCCCTCCCATTCTATATCTGTGCCTTTGATTTTTTTGTACCTAAGTGTAAGACTTTGCACTTCTCTCTATTGAAATACATTTTGTCTCAGCCCCCTGTTCCAGCCTATCTAAATCATTTTGAATCCTGACTCTGTCTTCTTCAGAATTAGCAATCCCACCCAGCTTTGTGTCATTTACGAGCACTCGTTGGGTACAATTTTTCAACCAACCATGAATCCATCCAATGGTTGCACCATCCAGCCCACACTTAACCAGCTTATCCTCAAGGATATCATGAGAAACTTTGTCAAATGCTTTACTGAAAACTAGATACACTATATCCACAGCATTGCCAGAGTCAACCATTTTAGTAACTCTGTCAAAAAGGAGATAAGGTTGGTCTGGCATGACTTATTCTTGATAAACCCATGCTGGCTACTACCAATTAACTCATTCTGTTCAAGGTGCTCACAGACAGACCGTTTAATAATCTGCTCCAGAATTTTCCCAGGTATTGATGTCAAACTGACAGGCCTGTAATTTCCCGGGTCCGTCTTTTTCCCCTTCTTGAAGATTGGGACAACATTAGCTCTTCTCCAGTCTTCCGGCACAACACCAGTACTCCAGGACATCTCAAACATTAGAGCCAGAGGCTCTGAAATAACATCTGCAATTTCTTTTAGCATTCTGGGATGCAAGCCATCCGGCCCTGGAGATTTGAAAGTATTTAAGGCAGCTAGATGCTCTCTAACCATTTCCTTACTTACTCTGGACTGGCAGTTCCTCCTTCCTTCATATGCCCTGCATTCTTCAGTTTGTATACAGCTCATGTTATGGTTAAATACCGATGCAAATTGAGAGTTGAGTAATTCCGCTTTGTCTTCATCCCTTGTTAAGGCTTGACCATCTTCCCCTAGCAATGAACAAGTTCCTTCTGTAAATAATGCCTAATTGTTATGAGCAATCCGTTGGATATGTGTTTATACATTCTATTGCGTTATGTCCACTAACCCATCCTTGCACTTTAATTAATGTAATATACAATTTTGATCATATATAGTTGTGAACTGTTGATGGTCTTCCCTTGGTGGGTGTTTGTGGTTACCCTACTGAGCAGCACGCAGGGGGTTGGAGGCCTCCAGGGGAGGTCTCCTGGTATAGCAGGAGACCTGGCATCCTATTCTTCCTTTTCAGTTTTATCCTCACAACAACCTTGTAAGGCAGGTTAGTCCAAGAGAGAGTGGCTGGCCCAGGGTCATGGTGGAGTGAGGATATGAACCCAGGACTTCTACAGCCTACTCTAACTACAGTATAACACTGTCACTCTAAGTCATCCTTGTAATGGGCAGAAAAAAATGGCTGGACACTCAGGATGCCTGCACCTCCAAACAACATTTTAAATTGTTACAATCCAGTTATTTTTTAATCATTTTTTCCTCAGAAGGTTAGCCAGATTGTACACTCAGATCCTTCTTGTTAAATTTCAAACAGAGCAAAGCATCTTAATTTTAAGTTGGAATAGAATTTTCAGATTTTGTAAGAAGAAAATATAAGAAGAAAACCCTACCCAATATGCTTTTTGTCATGCTCCCTGGAGACATAAAAACAATGCAAGGTCCACATCTTTGAAGACAGACACGGATGGTAATACCATTTCCTAATAACAATAACCCACCAATATATGGCAAAGGAATACAGTGATAAAGGAAGCTAGATTTTGGTGCTCTGAATTATCTACATGAAATGATCAAACTGGGCTGGGATCATACACATGAAATAATGCACATTCAATCCATTTTCAATGTACTTTCCAACTGGATTTTGCCAGTTTACACAGTAAAACCCAGTTGAAAAGTAGATTGGAAGTGAATTGAAAGTGGATTATTTAGTGTGTGTGATCGCAGCCCTGGTCTTGTTTTTAAAGTAGAACTAATGCATTAGGAATTCACTGTTTTTCTGTTTTTGGTATTAATCCTAAACAGAATTACATCCAGGGGTCATTTCCTGCAGGAGTGCACAGGAGCAGAGCTCTGGCAGTGAAGAGCCCATGGGGCGGGCACATGCAACAAGTCCTACCCTCTGCTCCCAGAAGCCCTCAGTCAGAGCAAGAAGCAGCCAGGTAAGCTGCAGAGCCCTCTTGGTCCCCCGGTCCAAAACAGTCCTGTGGCACCTTTAAGACCAAGTACAAGCTCTCCCTCCTATGCAAGAGCAGATCTGTGCGTCCCCCCCCCCATAGCTAGCAATCCAAAACTGTCCAGTGGAGCCTGAGCGGTGGGTGTTGCCTTTTGACACACTTCCACTGATGCCAGGGGGTGTGGCATATGCAGATAAGTTATGCTAATGAGTTATGCTGATGAGCACCTGCACCTTTTTTTCTACGAAATGGCCCCTGATTACATCCTTCAACGGCAGGGCCAGCTCGCTCACTAGGCGAGCTAGACTCTCGCCTAGAGCGGGGCCATCATGGGGGCACCGAACTGAGGCCACCCCCCCCGCCAAAAGCCCCCTACCCCCATCAAAAGCTTGTGCCACACGCCCTGGCCACCGCCACCTCTTTCCTCCGGTGAAATGGACAAGCACCCGGGCTTTTTTTCCTCCGGTGAAATCAACAAGCATCCCTGCTTTTCCCTCCACTGAAATGGACAAGTGCCCGGGCTCCCCCCCCCCCGGTTAAATTGACATACCGGGCCCTGTTTTTCCCTCCGGTGAAATTGAAAAGAGTTTTTCCATCTTTTTACCCCAGAATTTAAAACACAGCGGCGGTGCCAAGATGTTCAAACAGTCAAACTGATATTAAGGAGTCTTCGGGCTACTGTTTCTGCAAAGTTTCCTCCCTTATTTCCCCTTTCAACTTAATTCACTCTGTTTCTGTCATGGCTGGCTGCTTGTCTTTGTCTCCCTCTTCATGAATCAATATCACCTCCTATTTGAGTAGATTGGGAGGGGGGAGTTAAAAACTGTTTTCACTTTGTAGACAGCCAAAGCCACTGCTAAGTTCTTAATTTTGTCTCTTTTTTGCATATTTATTTCATAATTGCACTATTATAAGAATACATATATACATATGTAAATATAGTGACTTTGACTGGCTATAAATAGTACTGACAACACCATTTACCCAAAGAGAAGGGAACTAATAATTTACCACTTATTCATGAGCTGTACAAGGGAACCAGCCATCACTGAGAGAATAGGAAGTAAATTATTCAATTGAAAAGAAAGGCACAAATGAAAATTTCAGGAAGAAACGGAACAGCTACTGACAGGGAGTAGACAAATACTAGGTGGTAGCACACAAACTGTCTTGAGCCAGGGGGAAAGATGGGGCATAATATTTAAATAATGTAAATATTTTAGCTAATTTAATCAATTGTGGGCATCCTAAACAGGTCTACTCAGAAGTAAGTTCCATTTAATCCAATGGATCTTCTTCCCAAAGAAGTGTTACTAGGATAGCAGCCACAGAATGAGAATTTTATGGGGAATAGAACACAACAAGTGGGGGGCCCACAAGAGGTTTTTTTTTGGAGCTTCTCCTTTTCCCCTCCCCCACATTTATTTATTTATCTATCAAATTTCTACCCCGCCCTCCCAGCCAAGGCTGGCTCAGAGCGGCTTACATAAAGTCAGCATATAAATTACAATATGACAATTAAAAGTGCTGCACTGGTTGCCAATAGCGTACCGGATCCACTTCAAAGTGCTGGTTCTTACCTTTAAAGCCCTGTATGGCCAGGGTCCAGCTTACCTAAGGGACCGCCTTTCCCCATATGTTTCCCCCAAGGGCACTACATTTGGGGAGTCAACATCACCTGGAAATTCCAGGCCCCAGGGATATCAAATTTGCTGTGACCAGAGCCAGGGCATTTTCGGTGGTGGCTCCTACCTGGTGGAAGGAGCTCCCGGAGGAGATCCGGGCCCTGCGGGACCATTCTCAGTTCCGCAGGGCCTGTAAGACAGAGCTCTTCTGCCAGGTTTTTGTGTAGGAGCCGCTGCCACCATTATTCCATCACCGTAACATCTGCATTATCGTACCACTACCATTAGTATGTGGTTCCATCGGGGCGTGTCTTTCCCTTTCCTGGCAGCCTCCATAGCCTCTCCTCTTTTTCTGCTTCCTTCTCTTTCCCACCCGCCAGCCAACCTGCTTTTATCTGCCCCCTGTCTCCTGCTTTCCCTCCTTCACTTTCCCTGGCAGCATCCATCCAGGAAAACGATGGCCAAATTGCACAGTGCCGGTAACCAATGAGTCTGCAAGGACTTGCACGGGGCAGCTCACTTTCCCCTGTATCACTCTCCCCACACGATTTCCTCTTTTTCCCCTCGCCCTGGCAGCTCCTATATCTTCACCTTTCCCTTCTCCCTTCTCTCCTTCCCACTCACCAGCCAATCTACTTCTATCTGCCCATTCTTCAACTTTCCTACCCCCCTGCCTCCAGCACCACTACCTCCGGGGTGGTGGGAGGCAGAATGGCAGCTCCAGCACCAGCGGCAGGCAGGGGAGAAAGAGACTCCTGCCATTCCTCTCTTGTCCACCCACAGTTGAGGTCAACACTTTCTGTTTTGTTTGTTTGTTCTTTTAAACTTTTTAGAGCTTTCTGATTTTTCTCAAGACCTGCCCCCCCCCAGCTTGGAGAAAAATTTCCCTTCCCTTAGTGTGGCTCTGACCTTTTGGTTTAAGTATCCTCAAATGGGGATGTCCTGTTCTACGGGCTGGCCCTATTGCTGAGTCAGTGCAAAGAGGGTACAAGATCCTGAGATGGTCCAGGAGGGCAGTTTGGTGTAGTGGTTAAGTGCTTGGACTCTAATCTGGGAGAACAGGGTTTGATTCCCCACTCCTCCGCTTGCACCTGCTGGCTGACTTTAGGCAAGCCGTAGTTCTGGCTGTCTTCTTGAAAAAGAGCAGTTTCTGTCAGAGCTCTCTCAGCCCCACCTACCTCACAGGGTGTCTGTTGTGGGGAGGGAAAGGGAAAGGAGTTTGTAAGCCACTCTGAGACTCCAAGTGAAGGGCGGGGTATAAATCCAATCTCTTCTTCTTATTCTTCTTGATGAAATAATGCAATCAGTCCTGTATGCTAGCTTGTTTCAAAGAATCCATTCAGAAATTGTGTTAGGAAATTGTTCTTTTACAGATACTTATTCAAATTTGGTCTCTCTGCTTTGTCCGTATTTTATAAAAACCTTTTGTTTAGCAGCCTCCTATAAATACCTGGTTTGACTCTAGTTGCAGAAAGGCTAAAAGGTTAGCAGTCCAAAAACAATGTTGCTTCACACAGGTTCATTTCCTGAATTCTTTGGCACATCTATGGTTGGTAAAATGTGCTTACAAGAATTTTCTTGAGTACAAACAAAAAGTAGCTATGTAGCACAAATGGGATTCATTGATATTAGTCTCTCAGAGTAAAGACTCAGCCAAATTCTGGGAGTTGGTCTCTGACTCATATGGATTAATTTTTTCCCTAACATTATGCCTGCTGGAGTTTGGGAATCCTTCTTCTCTGAGGTATAGAGTGACCCTTTGGCTGATGGGAACACTGGCTATACCCCTGCCACACAACTCACTGAATGGCTTCTGGTCACCCATGAAGCAATTCTTCAGGCAGTCTATAAGTTTTCTCCTAATAATGTAATGCCATTACTTGCCATTTTTTTCATCCATATTAACAACACAGGACACATCTGTACATTATGGCAAGAAGGCATCATTGTCCCAGTTTACAAAATTGGCTGTAGGGTTGACCCAGCAAATTATCACCCTATTACTTTGTTGTCTACATTAAGGAAGATTGACACCTCCCTTTTGCTGGGCAAACTGCAAGACTGGGTGCAGCATTCTAATATTCTTGGTCCAGAGCAAATTGGTTTCCAGCCAGGCCATAGTATCTTAGATCACTGTGCGGTTCTCACTCATTGAGCCTATAAATATTCGGTCCTTAGAGGAGTTCTTTTTGCTGTCTTTATGGATTTAAAGATCCATAAACATCTATAGATCATCACCTTTTATGGCTTATTAGTCTTCTTTATATGAACACCTCTGCCCAGGTATGTTGCACTTTCAATGGACAGCTACCCAATAACATCAGGACGAGCAAGGGTGTTAAGCAAGGCTGTCTATCAGCTCCTTTACTTTTTAATTTAGATTTAAAGGATTTACCGAGCACCCTCAAGGGGCATCAATTTTGCCCTCCCATCTTTTTTGTTATATGCAGATGATGTTCTTTTGCTTTCTAGAACTAGTGTTGGCCCTAGGAAGTTAATGAAAACCTTTTTGCTCTTTTGTGATCATGAGTCCATAGAGGTAAATTATTCTAAATCCAAGGTCTTGGTCTTTAGAAAGACTCCATCTAATACCATCACTCCCTGGATCCTAATAATCGTAAAACTGAGCAAGTAAAAATCTACAAGTATCTGGGTGTTTGGTTCACCTTTAATCTAAATTGGGACAGACACAGGCAAAAAGCTCATTTAAAAGGTGTAGGAGTGATATGTATCTGGGTGTTCGCTTCTATTATAGGGTGTTCAGTACTTTCCAGCAGCACTACAGGTTTTTAAAGCTCAAGCCCTTGCACAGTTTCTCTGTGGTGTCCCAATTTGGATCATGATGGTTAATGAATCAGTGGATAATGCTTATTCTTTTCTTTTTTTAACACTGGATGGGGATCCTCCCATCATGTATTGTCACCCAGGCAATTAGGCCAGAGCTAGGCATCGAATCAGTTGAAGCACTAGCATAGCTCCATACTTTAAATTCTAAAGCTAAAATTCTGTGCTCCGACAGATGGTCTCCAGTATCTCTTGAATCAGGGTTCAGCTTATAGCTTTTGGTTCAGGACACTAGATGATAAGTTTTCACAACTAGGAGTCACTCCTGAAGATATTGCCTTGTGGACCTCAGGAAAAGATTAATGCTGAGTTCGATTTTATTTCAACTTGGAATAGAGGAAGGTGGGTTTGCTCCCTATTAGCACTTGGAATTATTCTGACGGGAGAATCCCTTCATTATTTATCCACCCTCAGAGCATCAAGCATCTATGTTAGCACATTTAAATGCCTTCCCTTCTTTGAGTTTTTATGGCAGGTTTTTTTTTTTTTTGTATCCCCTTTTCAGATAGATTTTGTCAATGTGGTTCTGGCATTATCAATACCATCTCACACATAATGGTTGACTTCCCCCTGCTAAAAAAAAGGAAAGGGAGGGGTGGATCCAGAGGTGGATTTTGGTGCATGATAACTTCTCACCAGATTCAGTTTCCCAAACCCTACTTTCAGATGTAAACTATAATTGTACAGCAGCTGTTGGAAAGTTTTTGGCAGCTTCTTCACCTTCCAGGCATAGAGGCTTGAAGTTAAATTAAAATTCTTTAGCAGCAGCAAGTCATTATTCTATGGTTTTGAGTTGTTCAAGACCTTGTGTCTTTGAATGGGATAGAAATAAAATGGGGAAAAAAAGAATAAATATATTGCTGACATGAAGTGTCATATGGAACCAGCATTTCAATTCATATGCAAAAGAGATCCTCCTCCTTTCATACAAAAAGGTCCTAGTATGGAATCATCCTGAGATCATAAACAGGGAATGGGAGAAAGCCCCCCCCCCACAGAGCCATTGCTCCTAAAAACCAAGAAGCTCTCTATGGCTTATTTCAAGTACATCTAAAAATGTCAGGAGATGCGAACAGGGATGTCCTGCCAGAGATACAGCTTGGCCATGGGTGAACATCTGAATAATCAGGTACGTAGCTTAAAGATCTCAATTTAAACAAGTATCTGCTACTAACGAAAAATCTATCTATCCCTCCTGTTTGCTCATTGGCCATTGAAACACTGCCAGAGTCAGTATAAAATGAAGCAATGTGATATGATGCCCATTGTACATAAGCCCTGCACATTTAATACTAGCTTCATGCTTATTGAGAAAGCAATTTCTTTTGGGAGATTTCACATCTTGAGTTAAACTGTGGGGGCAGAGGTTACAATGGCTTGTCACTTTATTCAGACTTTCAACACAATGGAGCTCTGATTGTGGTTTTTTGGAACACTACTGCAATACAGATAAGAATAAGAAGAAACAGGATTTTTAGAGTATTGTGATGTCTGCTATAAAGGAAAGAAAGAAGGCACTTGGTCTATTTTGGCACCCCGGAGATTGCTAAGACCTATATAAAAATGATCCCAAATCAGGCAAGATCAAAACATCAACACTTCCAATTACTTCAACAAGGACAACATTTCACCCCAATGATTCTGCTTACACCACATCTCATCGATGACGATGATGCCTGTCATGGTTGGTAAGCGTTGAATACGGTATGGCCTTTACAGGTCTAGTCATTCGCAAAGACAACAGTGGGGAAAAATCATTCGTGGAACGTTGCACACTTCATAAGGTTATTGTACATCAATATGCAAGGATTATATACATCTTTCATATCAAGGACCTTATCAAACACAAGTCATGCTGAACTATAGGTGACTAGTGGCTTGGGTGGGGGCATTGTGAGGTTTTCCTTGCTCACTCCCAGTGCTGCCCCCCTCTGTCATTATCCCAGGGATGTGGAGGACTCAAACTTGGGAGGGCTGGGGTTTCATCACCCATGTCAGCCTACTCTGTCACTCTCTCTCTCTAGCATAGACTTCAGACCACCGTCCTCCTCGACCTCAGCTTCTGGTCCCTTTTTATCCTCCCCCCACTTATCTAGGCCACCCTCTCTCCTCATCAAGTGGTTGTTTCACCTGTCTGTCTTCTCCCTACCTGTTTCCCATTGGTCCTGTCCTCTTTTCTTTAAACCTCCTCTTTCCTTGCTCCTCCCCCATGTCTTCTCGGATGCAAGTGGGTGTGGCTGCCTCCCGCCTTCCTGCTTCTCTCCCTCCAAGGCTTGGGTTCAGCACCTGATAAGTATCTGTCATTTGCCTTACCCTCCTCACACCCCCTTCCCCCACGCCTTTCCTCTGGCTCGGCCTGGTGTTCCCTCAGCAGGCTCCTGCCATGGGGGCTCAGAGCCTTGCCCAGTAGCACTCGCTGTACCCTGAGTAGCTTCCATGGTTCCCTGTGAGGTGGAGTGCTGACCTCCGGTGAGCTGAGGCAGGGATGCCATGGCTTCTCTTCCATCAGTGAGTCAGCCCACGCCCTCTTCTCCTCCTTCTCCTCTGGCAACAGTGCTTTTGGCACTGCTAGGGACCTTCATCAGGCAGCGGCAGGGGGCTTCTCCAACTCAGGTAAGTCCAAGTCCGGACAGATGTCTATTTGCAACTGCATGAGATATGCTAATTTATTTCAGTAGTAACTGTATGAGTGGGAGGTGTTACTGCCTCACCTCTTCCTCTCATTCAGTCAGATGAAACAGGTGTTCTGTCAGATGAGAAGCCTGTCCTGGATAGCTACCATATAGATCAAGGGTCACTGTTCCCAACCTCATTAAGCCTGTAGGGACTTTGGCAATTTTTAGAAAGAATACTAGAAACCAGCACAAAATGGCTGCCATGGGAGGTAGGGCCCATTTCAAAATGGTTGTCATGGGGGTAATTACAAACTGTTTGTAGGTTATAAGTCCTATGATGGATGCAGCTATTTCCAAATGAGGACTCCTTGCAGACCCAAAATTCTATCTTGGGATCTTCTGAAGAACCTGCTGATCCAATAAGACAGAGAAAAGCCAGGATTGGCTCTTTGGTTTGGGGAAGAAGCAAGTTGGTACCACGAACAATGCTGGTGGGCACCATTTGGGATGGGCACCACTTTTGGGATAACTATTATAGAAACAAAGGTTAATCATGTGCAACTAGAATTAACATATGTTCTTATTTACCACAACTTCCCCCCCTCCCTTTCACATCTCCCCTGTGTAAAATTCTAGATTGTAAAGTTCTTAGGGCAGGGCCGTGCATTTTTGTACTCTGTAATGTGAGCACATAAGAACAAAAGAAGAGCCCTTCTGGTTCAGATCTGTGGTCCATTTAGTCCAGCATTCTGTCTCATGCACTGGCCAAACAGTTAAACTGGAAGATCAACAACAGGGCATAGGGGCTGAGGCCTTTCCCAGATGTTGCCTCCTGGCCAGTGCTCCCTCTAAGCTGTGGAGTCTTGTGAGCAAGAATTCTACTTTGTGAGTGACTGGCATTAAAGTTGTGAGCAAGCAATTTGGCCACTGCATTAATTCATTTGCTCTGGAGCCATCCTTCCTGAGCTAAGACAAAAATGTGTGAGCTGGAGGTTAGAAAACTGTGAGTTAGCTCAGTCTAACTCAGCTTAGAGGGAACACTGTGAGTCCTGGCACTGGTATTCAGAAGTTTAATGCCTCTGAATGTTAAGGTTCCCTTTAGTCACCACTGCTAGTAGCCACTGATAGATCTATCCATTATGGATTTGTGTATCCCCCTTTGAAAACCATCTATATCTGTGGCCATCACTATATCCTCTAGCAGCAAACTCTATCAGAGGTGTTGAACTCATTTGTTACGGGGGCTGGTTCTGACATAAATATTACTTTGTCAGGCCGGGCCATGTGTGTCATAAAACGTAATGCCAGGTATCAGAGATATAAACTTTATAAATGACACAGGCAAACTCAATTCACAGTATTTTTTTTTACTGAAAATGCAAACAAAAGCAATTGATTCTAGGAGTGAAAGCAATTAATTTACTGGGGAATCCACAAAAGCCCCGATAAATGTATTTAATCATATGCAAGACTAGTTTTTTTTTCCTCCAAGGGATACCATAAGGGGGGGGGGGTGTCTTACATTTCCATACAAATTAGTTACTTCTGTATATATAGCATTTTAGGAGACGAGTCATCTTCCTTGCAAGTAAATAAGGTGGTTTTTCTGCCTCCTCCTCCATATGCCCAGCCGGAGCAACTCAACACTGGTGCAATCCATCTCTTGCTCTTAGTTTCCTCTTTCCCCCCATCCTACATCTGAGGATCTCGAGGAGGCACACCAGACATCCCCCTCCACTGCCCCACCCCCACCCCTGTGAGGTGGTCGAGACTGAGTGACCGGGTGACCCAGATGCCAGGTTGCTGGCTCAGGAGGAGGAGGGCGGGTCTGAACCTGGCTCTCTCAGTCCCTCTCCCATGCCAGTTCTTCTCCCTCCTGAATTTCCCACAGAAGTGGCAGGGCTGACGAAGGCCTGAGGGAGAGGTTGCTTCCAAAACTTCCAAGGGGTACTTTTTATTCCCCCCGACCCCTTTTCCATCATGGGGTTAGAACAGGTGGGGGGGAGAAGGGAGGTCACCGGCCCCTCCCCTCCCCAACACTCACTCTGCCTCCCTGGCTCTGCAGCTGTTCAGATGCACGGAGGCAACAGTAGCACCCCTTTCCCCCTTCGTTCCTCCACTTGCTTCTGAGGCCAGGATATCTTTCCCCTGACAGTGGCACACACAAGACAGCCCAGTTGCCTCCCTGTAGGAACAGTGTTCTCTGTGTGGCAAGCCCGGAGTTCACTACGCCTGCAGGGAAATTGGGAACCAGAGTGCAGAATGCACAAGATTGCTGAGCTCATCGTGAGAAGTAACTTGGCAGAGAGTCGGGAGGAGATAAGACAGTGAGGCTGTCTTCACAACACATTCCTGATATAGTAGCTCATAGTGGGGTGACTAGTAACTTTCGATGTATAGGGGAGGAGGGAAGGAGGGAAGGGAATCTAATAAAGCCTGCTTCTCCAGGTAGGAGGAGACAGATTTCTGCAGAGCTGTTTGTGTCCTGTCGTTCTTTGCGCAGTCAACCTTCACCTCCCAATCCATGTGCCAGCCCTCCTCCTCCTCTCTCCCCTGCTGGCCCCATCCCTTTGTTGACAAACCGCTGCTCTGCATGCCTGCTCTCATCCCCCTCCCCATGGTCACTGTTTCGTGTGGTGGTGGCAGTGCTGGCCACTTGGCTCCACCCCTCCATGTAGTGGCTTCACCAGTCCTCACTGAGCTGCATTTGGAGGATGCAGGAGGGGAAAAAAACCCCACACCGCCTCTTTCTCTGTCTTCACTACCATTCCCCGCACACTATTTTATCTCAGCCCCATAGTCCCGCCCCCTAGCAACTGCCTTTCTATTTCCTGAAACTTTGACCACAACACCTCACCTCGTGTGCTTGTTCCCCCCTCGCAAGCAGCCAGTTGCTCGCACCAGCTGTTTGCAGGATGGGCTGGTTCCGGCCCATGAGCCATATGTTGGACACCTCTGTTCTATTCATGCTTTGAGTAAATAAGTGTTTCCTTTTGTCCATCCTGAATCTAATGCCCATCAATTTCATGGGATATCCCTGAGTTCTAGTGTTTTGGGAGAGGGAGGAAAAGTTCTCTGTCTACTTTTTCTACCACACACATAATTTTATAGACCTCTACATGTCTCCCTTTAGTAATGTCTTTTCTTAATTGAAAAGTCCCACACTCTTCAGCCTTTCCTCATATGAATGAAGCTCCAACCCCTCTTCTTACTTTTTCCACTGCTGCAATGTTCTTTTTGAGATATGGTGACCAGAACAGCACATAGTATTCCAAATGAGCTATACCACAGATCTTTACAGGGACATTATCATATTGCCTGTCTTATTTCCAATCCCTCTCCTAATAACCCCCAGCATAGAGATTCCCTTTTTCACTGCTGCAGCACACTGGGTTGACATCTTCATTGAGCTATCCACTGCAACCTCAAAGTCTCTTTTCCTCAGTCTCAGCAAGTTCAAGCTCTATTAGTATATACTTCAAGCTGGGATTTTTTTGGTTCCAATGTGTGGCCTTACACTTACCTCCACTCAACTTTCCCACATTCTTGCCCACTCACCCAGTTTGTGGAGAACTGCTTCACAGTCAGCCTCCTTTTTTTACCATCCTGAATAATCTTGTGCCATCTGCAAATTAAGCAACTATACTGCTCAACTCCAGTTCCAGATCACTTATGAACCAATTAAACAGCATCTACCCCAATCCCAATCCTTGTGGGACCCCACTGCTTACTTCCTCCCATTGAGAGAACTGTCCATTTATTCTGAATCATATCGTTTAACCATTTTAATCCATAGAAGGACCCATCTTTTATGTCATAACTGCTAAGCTTAATCAGGGAAGCCTTTTGAAAGTCCAGGTATATAATGTACAAGCGGGGGAGGCATGTGACTCACAGGGGGAATCCCATCTCCCGCCCATCGTTGAGGCACAGGGGGAATCCCATCTCCCGCCCATCGCTGAGGCTGGTGTAGCTCCAGACCCCACCACCCACCTTTGAGCCCAGCTGCGGTGGTGTCTGAGAGCCACTGTGAGCCTAGTGGTGTCTGGGAGCAGCTCCCAGCATCCTCTGCTATGGTGGCCTGGGCCTGGAGTGGCTGCCAGCATCCTCTACCACAGGGGCTGGGCCTGGAGCTTCTCCTGGCATCCACCCTTGTTGTGGCTGGGCCTGGAGTCACTACCTGTGGCAGTTGCCACAAGCTTAGGGTTGTCAGGTCCATCTTCATCCTCAGTGGGGGACTTTGGGGGCCTTCCCAGAGGGGGCAGGGCACCCCCAATGTGATGACATCATGGCTGCAAACACTTAAAGGGAGATCAGGCACAAAGCTGCTGGGAGATCAGGCACACAGGGCCCTGTCCCACTGGCTGCGAGCACTTAAAGGGGTCCCTTTAAGTGCCCACAGCCGAGGGTTCCACCCACCCAGAGACTGGGCGTGCAGCCCACAGCTCCCCTCTCCCTCCCCTCTCTCAAGAGAGAAGGGAGAGGGGTGGCTGCCGATGTTGGGACTTGGGGGTGGGGTAACCCCTTCCAAATCGGTTGGTCTGGCAACCCTACACAAGCTCTAAGGGAAAGCTCCAAAGGTAAGTTTAATTTTGGAGGGAATTTAATCCCCCCCCCCAGTGTATGTTTTGTGATTTCAGAAAGGGTCCCCCAAATTCACAGGAAAATCTGCTTAGCATTGGTGTAGCCCTGATTTTGTGTAGATATCTGCAGACTGGGAACACACATTGGTCTTAGATGTACAGATACTGGGTCACCATTATCAATATTTGTTTGCCTTTTCAAAGAGCTCCAAAGAGGTTCATGATGCAGGAATTCCCTCAGCAGTCTTTTTTCCTCTATGTGCCTAATAATTCTTTGATTACAGTTTCTACTAATTTGCCTGGGACAGACCTTAGGCTAAATCATCTATAATTTCCTGGTTCCACTCTAGACACCCTTTTTAAACCACTGTAATATTTTCAACTATCCAGTTTTCGGGTACAGTGACTGATTTAGTGACAAGTTACATATACAGGTTAGTAGACCGACAATCTCACATTTGAGTTTCCTTAGAACACTTGGGTGTTTGCCATCAGGACCTGAAAATTTTGGGGTTTTTAATTTCCCCAGTAGGTCTAGAACTTCATTTATTGTCACCTCAGTTTGTCTCAGTACTTCAGACTCTCTTCCTGAAAATAGTGTCCGTGGCATGGGTACATGTCCAATGCATTCCACAGTGAACACAGATGTTAAAGAATTCATTTAGCTTCTCTGCCATCTCCCCACATTCCTTTAGCAATCCTGTTATTCCTTGATCATCTAAAGGCCCAGCTGCCTTTCTGGCCTGTTTCCTGCTCTGGATATATTTAAACATTTATTGTTTGTCTTGATTCTTTTAATATACCAGTCTTCAAATTCTCCTTTTGCTTGCTTGGCTCAATGATCCTTGCCTCCCTCAGCCCTTTTGTCTCCACCCATGGCCCTCCTTTGTCATCCTATTCTCACTCCCAAATTCTATTGTGCTCCTACCAATAATACACTGAGCATTTATACTGTCACCCCTTTGGACTGACGTCCCCAATTGGAGGTTGCCCAGGTCCTGCTGGCTTTTCACCTGGGATTAGTTTAAAGCCCTTCTTGATATTAAGTGCCAGCAGTGTGGTTCCCATTTAGTTCAAGTGAAGCCTGTCTACTGAAGTGCCACACATCTTGAGGGTCCTATATCTATATTATCCTGCTTGGATGTTGTTTATACTTTTAATGCTAATGAATATGTATTAAGTACTTTTAAGTGGTTTGTTGGTATATGACTTTAAATCAGTTTTGTTAGCCACCTTGGAAGGTACAGCTGAGATGAGAAAAATAAATATTTCAGACAAAGAAATAAAATGCTCATTGCCATTAGTGCTGTGTCTAATCTCCCTTTTTGGAGTTGTGCACAAGTGAACACTCAAATATTAAAAATTGAATACATAATACAGCACGTTATGATGATTAGCAAGGTATAGCAATTGATGGTCTGCCGGCTACTTACTTGTGCACAAGTGAACACTCAAATATTAAAAATTGAATACATAATACAGCACGTTATGATGATTAGCAAGGTCTGCCAGCTACTTATGACACCATTTTGATATCTTTTTCAGATTTTTTTCTGTTACAGTCCCGTTGCAGAATGGCCTTGGACAGCTGTTGTAAATTGTCTATCAAAGACAAGAGTCATGTGTGATATAACATCTAAGCAGACTGGTTTATACTTTGTGTGTTACAGATATGTGATTTAAATACATTTCTTCATCCTCTATGGCTGAGTTCAGACTGGCAGTTTGGCCCGATATAGGCACGTTTCACAACCGGATTAAAGGGGCTGGTTCAAACAGACACAGCTGTCCAGCGTTCCCCAGCCGTACTCAACCTGTCTTGTAATGCTTCCCTCCTGAGTTTAAAAAAATACCAGGTGAAAGTGGTAGCAAACACTGGAGAGCACGTTGATCCCGCTTCCCGGACATGTGCATGCTAAAAGCCGCAAACAAGCCGCATTTCTGCACCTATGAGCATAGTCACATGTTGCTGGAGTGAAAAACCCCCACTTACAGCTGTGCCTCCGCCAGGGGTGGGCCAATGGTGCGAACGCTCCCTTGCGCCTCCTCCCCGGTATGCTCCTGCATCAGTTGGTGCAATGTGACTGGGAATACCCGGAACAAGTTGTTCTGGGTCTTTTTTGCCACGACTCCCTCGTGCTTCAAACTTCCAGTCTGAACTCAGCCTATGATTGTCTGATAAATAGAAATGTATTTTTTTCTACTGTTAATAAGTCCGCTTAGATGTTATATCATACTTGAAGATGTTTTGACTCTCCTCTTTTATAAATAATTTACAACAACTGTTCAAGACCATTCTGCAATGGGACCGTAACAGAAACAATTCTGAAGAAGATATCAAAATGGTTTCTTAAGTAACCAGCAGACCGTCAATTTCTATACTTTGCTAATCATCATAACTCACTGAATTATGTACTGAATTTTTTATATTTGAATGGTCACACTTCACTGTATTATGCACTGTATATAGGGACTGTTTTCGCTTATCACCCTGTACTTTTTGTACTGTATTTGGTTTGCACACAAATTAGTGTATCAACCTTTTCTTTTGTGTGGCCACTGGTACTCAGTACCCTCTTTGGTTTCCCACAAAGATCTCCCCTCCCCCCCCTTTTTTTGCTCTTTCACAAGTGAGCACTGTCATTGCCATGTTAACATCTGGATAATATTGGGGATGTGCACAAGATCACTCAGGAGTGACCAGTCACTCTCAAAAAGTAAAAGTAGCACTTTGGTCCTCTTCCACTGCTGCTGTAAAGACTTTCATTTCCATTATTTTATTTTCATTCTCACTTTTGAAGACATCTAAAATATGTTCTTACAGCTTATAAATACACTCCCACTTTCTCCAAAATTCAAAAAACAGAATAGGGTTTGTAGACTTGTACTACATGTCACAAAAGTGAGATAAGCCAACCACAAATAACAACACACTTAAGACAAGTAGAATATAAATATAACATTCTATATGCTCCAGAGAGCCAGTTTGGTGTAGTGGTTAAGTGTACGGACTCTAATCTGGGAGAACCGGGTCTGATTCCCCACTCCTCCACTTGCACCTGGCTGGATGACCTTGGGCAAGCCGTAGTTCTGATAAGAGCTGTTCTTGAAAAAGAGCAGTTTCTGTCAAGAGTTCTCTCAGCCCCACCTACCCCACAGGGTGTCTGTTGTGGGAAGGGAAATGGAACGGAGTTTGTAAGCCACTCTGAGTCACCTTTGGGTAGTGAAGGGTGGGGTATAAATCCAACCTATTCTTCTTCTTCTTCTATATAAAGAAAATTCTAACACTGAACTTCACGGTATCTCACCAGATCTTCCTTTTGATGTTACTATATGTCTCACAGTTTCCTATTCTCCCATCTCTAACAAATCCATAGAATTCAAAAATCAAGAATTCAAGATTTCCTCTGCATTGGACACCGGATATATTGCTTAAATGTTATGTTAATATTTCTGGGAATTGTTGGAGGTGCAGAAATAACATAGGAACATACTTTCATATATGGTGGAGGTGTGAGAAAATACAAAGATTTTGGAAAAGTACTAAGCATTTGATAAAAGATATTACAGGGATAGATATACCGATCGCACCATAAATTTTCTCATTGAATATTACACCAGAAGGAATTAAATATAATGAATTATGTATTATCCTATATATAATTACAATGTCAAGAATACTTGTTGCAAAGATCTGGAAAACAGATAGAATACCGAGTAAGGAAGATTTGCTTACGAAACTTTTTGAAATAGTAGAAATGGATAAGCTGAACATGTTTTTGGCAGGGAAAACAGAGGATAACTTGAAGCTTAAATGGCAAAAAGCCATTAAATGGATTGAAGAAACTGTGTAATGTAACCCCTAAGTGTTAGAAAATAAGATATACATGTAAGATGTTGAAAACTGAAAATAAAACCGTAAAAAAAAAAGATTTCCTCTGCTAAAGAGGTTTTATGCCAGTATATAATAAAAGGATGCCATGCCTCTATAAGTGTGTCCTGTAAAGTTCTATTTCCTTCCCAGTATTTTTATATACCAATATTTTGTCCCCATGAGCATCATGAACCATATTTTGTGGATCCATGTCTCGGTCTGAGGTACCTTTGCTTCAGGTACCTAGATAATGAAGAGAGTATTTTAGAAGACAGAAGAAAATCTATGACTGTCACTTATCAGGGGTCATTTGGGGGGGGACGCGGGGGGATGCCATCCCCCCGGGTGAGGTGCGGAAGGGCGGGTCCTGGAGCTCCCTGCTGGTGCCCGCTGGGGGTCGCCGCCGGCTGTGGGGAGGACACACTTCCGGTGATGTCAGGGGGTGTGGCATATGCTAATGAGTTATGCTAATGAGTCCCCCTAGCTCTTTTTCTACGAAATGACCCCTGTCACTTATACATTACGATAAGATCTTTAATTAAATTGGGATGGCAGTGGTTTGTTTTTTTAATATCTCATCACCTGTATTCTGGTTCAGATCTGTTAGTACAAACTTTATTTGCTTCTCTTTCTCATTGAATAAATAATGACTTTAACTAGATTACTGCCAGTGAATGTTACTGGCCTTAACAGTTGTTTAAAAAGATCCAAACTGTCAAAAATATTATGGAAAGAAATTTAATATAATTTGTATGCAAGAACTTCATCTTAAGTTAGAACATGAACAATACTTAAATAATTTTGATGGGAAAATTTATCATGCAGCAGCCAGCAATAAAACCAAAGGAATGGTAATTATGTTTAAGAAATCATTAGATGTTTAAATTCCATCTACTAGAACTGATAAAAAGGGATGATTCATGTTTGTGAAAGAGCTAACAGGATCTTGGAAATTCACACTGGAATGTGTATATCCATCTAATAATAATAATAATTTTAAAAAACCTTTTTACTCAATTCCTAACAGACTGGATAGAAGGAGAGTTGATTGTTCTAGGGATATGAATGGGACAGTAAATATTAGTCTTGATTCCTCTCTGGGTATAAGACTTCTCAAAATAGGATTCCAGGTAATTTCAAAAAAACGGTTAAACAACATAAATGTAGTGGATACCTTCAGATAGAATTAGATAAACATAAATGTAGTGGATACCTTCAGATAGAAATTCCCAATTAAAAGAAGAAGATACTTTTTGTCTCATAGACATCATTCACAGGTGCCGATTACATTTTTGTGGACTTTGAAACAGCTGCCAGAATTAAAATTTCAATAATTGCTATGTCCTTTGTGGATCATTAACCTATAGTACTAGAATTCAAAAATCAAGATGAATTACGGAAAATGGCATGGAGGGTAAACAGCTCACTATTCCAAAAGGAGGAATTCATGGCAAAACTGAAAGCAGAGATACATCTCTTCTTCCAAGTTAATGACACTCAACAAGATAAGCACATAACTGGGACTCATTTGCTCTGGGTGGGAAAATAACAGTACTAGCACACTTTCTTATCTGCCTGTCCTCCTCCATGGGCACCCACATGCATCCTTGCTCTGGATGGAAAGGAGTATGTTCTTGACTCCTTCCTTCTGCATCATTGATGCTATTTGTTTCTTCCAGGGATAACTCAGAGGGAATTGTGTACATTTTTTCATTTGCAGGGCAAGTTACAGTTTGAGGGGTGGCAGGAGTTTGCTATGGGAAAACAGCAGAGCAAAAGTTTCTTACCTAAGCACTACAAACCTACTCTGAAAGGCTCTAATTTTTGTACAAACTACTATTTTGTGATGGTCTCAACCATGAAGCTGCCATTTTGTGACCGGTAGCTTCAAAGGTTCTTCAAGAAAATTTAGTAGCTTTCAGAAAAGTAATGTGTGTTTCCTGAAGTAAGAGCTGTTTCCTGAACTTGCCAAAATTGTTGGATCATCCTGTTAACACGAAAACATATGGAGGATAGCAACAGAATTTCAGAATTTTTCACCAGTTTTGCCTGCAGTTAAACTTGAGACACATTTGGTGAAATGCCTACAGTAATATTGCAGGAATTAGAAAAATAGTTAATTAGCAACACTGTTGGGGGGTATTATTTTTATTTTTTATCAGGAATTAGAAAAATAGTTAATTAGCAACTATTTTTATTTTTTAAAATGGATGCTTTGAAATAGGGAGTTAACCACTGCCATTAGAGTCTCCTGCAATTGCCCTTCCTACCTGGAAACATCAACCCATTAATCTTGTTTCTTCTGCCCTGGCCTTGAATAAATCTCCATATTGACCTTGTCAGAAACAATCAAGGCAATACTGGTCCTGTCAGGAAATCACTGGGTCTTTACCAACCACTTTACCAACCCTTCTGGCAGAACTAAGTAATCAACAACGTATGTTGCTTCATTCCTACTCTGTCCATTCATCTAACACCAGCTCCAACTTTACTTTATCAGCTACAATCAGTGTAATCTTGATCCTTGATTCTTGATCCTGCCAGGAAGTCAGTTTTGGCCGTTACCCAATAGTACTCTTCTTCTGACATAACTGAAATAAACATCCAGCAACACATTCAGCTCAGTTCTAACCATTCATCCCACACAGTCAATGTATAATTAAGATGCTCCCTCTTAGATGTGTTTTTCTTCCTATATTATTTCTTGTTTAAAAACACTAATACCCAAAGTGGCCCTATGAATCTCATACTTAGGTTCTGGGTGGCTTACAAATGCCATAAACAAGACAGAAATATTTATGCAACACATTTAGCAATCTTGATTAGGTAGCCCAGCCTTTGTCATGAGTCCATAAAGCCATAGTTTAACACATGCAGGATCTGTTTTTCTACTTTAAAAGTTCTACTGACATCCATCATTTCTTTGAAGTAAGGGGACTTGGCAGAGCTTACAGGGAAAATCTATTAGAGAATGACAACCTATGGATGATGTATGAAAGCAAAAGATGATTTTTTTTTCTTTTTCCAAGTTGGCCATTTTTCACTTGCACATCAAGGTGCCCCGGGCAGTGAAACAATGATCTGCAGACACAAGGGGCTACCAAACAGACAAATGCCATGGGCCTCTGAGGGCTTAGAAGATGGATAGGAATTTGTGCAGCAAAATCAAGAAGACTTTCTCCTCATTTGCCCACCACAGGAACTGTCATGTAAAATATTGTGATGGATTTCCTGGCCTGGGTTGTTGGCAGCTCAGCTGGGTTATTAATAACATCTGTCTATCCAGCTGCAATTCGTTAATAGCTCTTCTGTCATGAAAATGGTCTTCCCATCAGTGTCTCCCTTCATATCTCATCATAAAAATAATATCAAATGTTATCAGGGTGTGTCACTTTCAAGAAAAGCAAACATTAGTTACCGTAGTGAGTTGAGCTAGTTGACATTACCAAGATGATTTTCTTATTTTTATTATGAGCAAGTCAAGGCCACCCTCAGTATCTCTTTATCTGTCTCTCTCAGGTGTTCATATCGTTCACCAGATGTCTTTGAGGTCTCATTCTACCACACTGCGTTTCAAGATTTTATAGACCACCATCTCGACAAATTCTTAGAAATAAGGTCCAAGGGATTTTCCTGGTCTTTCAACAGAGGTCCTGAAGATCTCCTGGAATTACAGCTGATCTCCAAACTACAGAGATCTGTTCCCCTGTAGAAAATGGCTTCTGTGGAGAGTGGGCACTATGGCATTATACCCTCTCCACGCTCAACCCCCAGATCTCCAGGAATTTCCTAAACCAGAAATGGCAACCCTAACATATAAACAAAGATCCCATAACTACCCAGGAAGATCAAACAAAGGCTTTTATTTTGCCATTCCACTTCCAAAACTTTCTTCCAACCTAAGGAGCCTTTCTCAACCTTAAGTGGCTCTTCTACGTGCTTCAAAATTAGCTGAGTGTAGTGATAAGATCTAAGCCAATGTTTCCAACACAGTTCAAGGGTTCATTAATATATATTTGCCACTGGATTCATGGCTGATGATTGCACTGAAGAGATATAACAAGCAAGCTTTTTTTAGCAGGAATCAGCAAATTGAGTAGCCAATGAGCTGAATCAACACATTACAATTTATACATTTGATCAACCAGGACAGCTGTATCAACAGTGCATGTTGACAAATGCTAACATTTTAGATTTTGTGTCTGAGTTTGAAAATGTGAGTTGTTACACTCTCACTTTCATCCTAGGGAGACCTATATCTTTCTATGTCTACTGACATAAATTGGCTTGGAGTGGTATAACTCTGGTTAGGATGGCATGGTTCACTGTACTTTGTCATGAATGTGAGTATATATAATATTACATCTTAGAGAACGGTTTCATACGATGACAGCCAAATTTTAAAGCCTGGACAGAAATGCCTTTTCTTCTTCTGACAAAATTCAGGCTACACCTCATCACCATCCTCTCCTCTACTGAGCCTGACGTATTTAATGTGCCCATGGAGTAGAGGACAATGAAGGTCAGCAAGAAATCCAAGACACTTTTATCTGTTCATTCTCCATCCTTTTGTTTCAAAACTTGGTGGGGCAAGAATTAAAGATTTCATGGATGAGACAAAAACATGTTGTGGGTCTGATGCTCCACATGGGCTGGTAGCCAGAAATCTCAGGCTACTTCCCCGCTGTCTTAAAATCAGCCCATCTATTTCAACTGCAGCTTACAATAAAACAATTGCCATGTGTTAGGATTTAGCTCCATCTGAGAGTTCCAGTTACACCTACTATCAACTGGGCAAGAAGTAACCAAGCACTTTCTGTTGTGCTTGGCTCTATACAACTGAGAATCCTGCCCATCAGAAACATTTTGCATTTTAATTTCCATTGGTATTGCTATATTTTATTTCTATCAGCTGCTTTGGGAGCCAATTTTTGTCTGAAAAGCAGGCTAAAACAGAAAAATGAATAAATAAATAAATATGTTTTGGAACTACAAATTATGCTAAATCTCAGAATGGCACTCCGCAGCATTCCCATCACTGCCAGGCTAACATCTGGGCACTGGTAATGGTAATTTTTATGGAGCTATGAAAGCACAGAGTCTCTTACAATGTACACACTCAGTGGCAAGTGGGTACCTCCTGGCAATGTATGAATGCATCAAAGGCATTGTACATACAGAAAACCAGGATGAGGTGGTTTAATCCACTCAAAAGAAGATTCCAGTTTCTATGCCAAGAAAACACTAATTCTGAATAAAGGAAGCCCCCAAATCTGTATTCCAAATAAACTATACAATCAATGAATTAAGGCTGGCTTCATTTGCATAAGTATTATCAATATGTTAATTTAACTCTGAATATGATGGGGGGTTTTCCCCTAATATTTAGGACAGTATTATGAGTTGTAAGAAGATGATGGGACAGATGATGGCCATCAAACTGTCAATGTAATCCTATACAGATTTATACTCTTCTAAATCCACTGAAGTCAACTCAGATAGTAGAATTAGTAATAATTTGTTGCCATCCATACAGAGGGTGCTTTACAGAAAAGCAAAAGAGATCTGATCTCTGCCCAAGAAACTTACAAGCTAGAGGGGGAGAAGAACAAATGGAACCACCAACAAAGAGAAGAAGTAGAAGTGCAACATGAGATGAATATGAGCAGATTACAGGAAGATCTTGGTGTCAATTCCATTGGTAACGAGGAATATCAAGGGGAAAGTTTCATGGAAAAGTGGAATTTGGATATGACCATGGGGGCTGAACTGGATGCCAGGTATTAGCTCATAAACCTGGTTTACCGTACAATCCTATGCCCAGTTACTCCAGTCTAAGCCAAACTAGATGTGATAGCAGCTTCATGGCCACCAGAAGGATACCAGTGCCATTTTAAAGTGATTTAAAAATGTTTGCTGGGGGGGGCAGGCCTTTATTTTCAAGTGCTAAAACAGCCACAAGTGGGAGGCAGGTGTTTTGGCATTTGATAAAGCATGGGGGGGGCACAAGAGCACCTCAGCCTGCTATGTTGTAGGCCCAATCAGGATCAGGCACTTGCAACAATTTAAAATCAGTTTAAAATGGCAGTGGCATCCCCATGGCAGCCATGGGGACAACAGAAATCAGTGGGCTAGAATGGAGTAGCTCCACATAGGATTGCACACTTGATAATACCGAACAATAGCACTTTCAGGTGAAAAGATGAGACTTGGCATGCATAAAGTCCCAAGTTCTGTCCCTGGTATCTCCACTTAAAAAATCTCGGACAGCGAGTATTGGGAAAGACCCCTCCCCTTTTTTTTTGCCTGGGAAAGTATAACTAATGCACTGCTGCAGAACTTATCATCTGAGTCAGTATAAGGCAGCTTCACAGACACTGGGATTTATTTGTTTTCATTTAGATATGTACATCCTGTTTTTCTCCCTGATGGGGATCCAACAAGACTTACAACATTGTTCTTCCCTCCACCATTCTATTCTCACAACAAGCACCCTGTGAGGGAGGTTAGGTTCCAAGAGAGATGCTGGACAAGGTCACCAGCGAGCTTCAACAACAGGCTGGGGATTCAAACCAAGTCCTTGTAAATCCAAGTCTAATGGGCTAACCACTACCCCATGCTGGCTTTGAGATAACAAGGCACATGAACACAGGAAGCTGCCTTATTCAGAATCAAACCATTGGTCCATCAATATTGTCTACTCAGACTGGCAGTGCTCTCCAGGGGTTCAGGTGAAGGTCTTTCACATCATCTACTACCCTATTAGTAGTGCCTGTGATTGAACTTGGTAACTTCTACATGCCAAGCAGAAGCTTTTCCACTGAGCCATGAACCCACCCACAGCTGGATGCAACCAAACCTGCTGAGTGTACATGACTGGCATAGCTCTGTGGCAATATGGCTGGAACTGACAGAGCCCAAGGTTGTGTGCAAAGACTCTCACAGGGCAAACATGAGCAGAATCACACCCTTCAAAGCCAGGGTATAACTGTGCTGAGGACCGCACTGCAAGTGAAATGTGTTGATATGGCAAATCTTTAGCCAGCACTGCTGCAGTTTTCTCAACCATCAGCCTGCAATAAATTAAAGATCACTACCTGCCTATCCTTTGTAAACCCAGCCGGTGGCTGAAAATTCAGCTCTCTTCTCTCTCCCACTTTTCTTTCGTCAACACAAACAATAAAGCTCCGGTGATTAAAATTTAGCTAGCAATTGCTCTGATGGCTTCTGCGTCAGAATAATACCCAGCTCATTCTTTTGGAGAGTGTAATAGCTCTGCATTGCTAACAATAGTAAAAAATTGGGTTTGGTCAGTAAATGAAGTAGAACTCTCTCAAGGACATAGAGATAGTGCTAAGAACAAAGGGGCCATTTGCTTTTACATTAGTGCCTTCCAGTGCTCTTTAAAGGCTTGGCACCCACAAGCTGACTTGACAGGAAATGGTTTTCCCATTTTCCCCCCACTAAGGGAACTGAGAACTTCTCACTGTGGGACGATGAGGAAGCATCAAACTTCCTCAGCTCTACAGACCATTCTATACTGACCCCCAATAGTCAATATTTGCAGTCCAATCACATGTCTTGTGATCCCCACCATCCCCCTGGAGATTGCCCCCTTCGACACATGACACGGGATGTTGGTTTAGAATCCCAGACATGCAACTGAGCTGCCAAAGGCAGCCTGGTGTGGATATGTGTGATATTTATGGGCATCGCAGTGCTGAGTAGGAGAGATTTAATTCTTCTTCCCACACATTTCACAATTAGATGTGTTATCCTTTGGCTGCTTAAAGCCATGACATGGTAAAAAGACAGGTACATATAGATGCCTGTCTTTTTTCCTCTCCGAGAATGTAAGGCAGCTGGTGGAGGCACTGTGGGACGATGAGGAAGCATCAAACTCCTCCTTCCTCAGCTCTACAGACCATTCTATCCTGACCCCCAATAGCCAATATTTGCAGTCCAATCGCATGTCTTGTGATCCCCACCATCCCACTGGAGATTGCCCCCTTCACTCATCTGCCACTGATTTAGGAGGCAAGCCTTCTTCTTCCTGTTGCCCTCCCCAACCCTGTTATCTCACCCCCCAGTTGCTGTGATAAGCAGGACTCCAGGTATGCCACACATTTGGGGAAAGGGGGCAGAATGATACTAGACAGAAGGCCCTGCACTGCAACTGTCTCCTCTGCTGATTCAACTACAGATAAGAGGGTAAACAGAGATCTCCAGACAGCAGCCTGGGTGCACCACAATGCATTTTACCCCCCCCCTCCAAATTTCCACTGGATTCTCTTCCAGCTTAGCTATCCTACACTGTAACATGAGTTGATTATATTTTTTATGGCGAAGAACAGGCATAGATGAAAGACATTAACATAAAGGTTTTGAAAGCATCACCCCCCACCATTTGACAGTATATTGGACCATGTAAAACAAGTTAAGCAAATGAACAGAACATAACTCATCCTCAGTTGACAGAGATCAGCTCCTCTGGAGAAAATGGCGGACGTGAAGGGGGGACTCTATGGCACTGTACTATGCTAAGGCCTCTCCCTTCTCCAAACCCCACCATCTCCTGGATCCACCCCCAAAGTCTCCAGGTATTTTCCAAACCAGACCTGGCAACCCTACTATTTTCATCTTAAACCAGTTATCTCACACTTCGCCTTTAAGGAGGATGCTTAGTTAAAACAATGTTCATGTCAGCAACTAACAGTTTGACTCTTGGACGTACAGACTCCTACCCCAACTTCCGAGAAGTTAAATTCATGGGGGTGCAGGTAGATGCAGGTAATGCATGACTGAATCCCCTGACATCTTTACTTTTAAGGGGGGGGAGATTGGATAGTACCACAGCACCAACAAAAGGATATGGGTGCTGATTTCCCATCGATCGTTCCCCCGACTGCAATTTGTATTACCGAGGGGGAAAACGCTATGGTTCAAATAGAAGCTGAGGGTGGGTGGGGGCGCTCTAAGTAGCACTATACATTCTAAGTCCACTGAAGCCAATGGGCCACCTAGGAATGCACTGTCAGTTAGGGGAAATACGGTGGGTTAATCCCCCCCTCCCCTGGTGTCATTGTTCCTCCCAAGCTTCTCTCAGGCTTCCGCTACATAAAATTAAAGATGTCAGGAGATCTGATCATAGATGGTCTCCTGCCTCTTGTCTACTTACACACAGAGCAAAGCATAGCTGTGTCTTCAGTGTAGTGTGCTGTGCAGGGCAATGCATGTACAGGGACTAGTGCATATCCATTGTGTCCCCTCCCCTTTCTCATGGGGCAAATAGTAGTATGTTTGTATGACAGGAGTAGAGAAAATGTCAAGAGGTGGACTAGGAATTAAAATGGACCCGGAACAAGCCAGGCCGTGGCCCCCATGGAATCAAAAGTCAGAAGTATAGGGCCCACTCAGCTCAAACTTGGATGGTGGTGCCAATGATGGCATCAATTCACCCACGCGATACCAGTCTGGGCAGAGGTGCCCCAACAACACTGGTGGAATGGCTGGGCCTTAACTCTGCTTGCTCCTTTTAATCAGTGGCCTACTAGGAACGTTCCCTATAATTTAAATGGCAGCCAGTCAGCCCCTTGAAATGGCATGAGGGAAAAGGGTTCACCCCATTCTACCCACACTCTGGTTCTCCTCTGAGTTGGATCTCCTCTCTGATTGCTGTTTATCATTTAAAAAGTCACATTTGTTGATTTAAAATATGTATAGACCACCTTTCCCCACAAAGTGGGCTCAGTGCCACCCCACACCATGCAGCCATTCCACACTGTACCATTTCACACTGCTGAGGTACATTCAGAACTGCTAACATAGCATAAAGGGATACAGCGAGGCAGTGAGATATCATGGTTAATGTGTGAGTCTGAGACTTGGAAAATCCAGGTAAGAGTTTGAATCCCCACCACCACCACGAAACTCATGGGGTGAGATTGGCCTTAACTCTCTGTATCTCACAGGTTTGGTGTGAGAATAAAATGGGAATACCATTATATTGTGCTACCCTGAGCCACTAAGGATGGGATAAAATAAGTCGGTAGCCAAATACATTTTCCATTTATATCTTTAACCAAAAGAGCAACACTTTCTTGACTTTAAGTCGGTGGGTGAGAAGTTATTGCAAAGTAAATAGATACAGCAGGTGGGACAGAGATGTCCTTGAGAGGGACAGACAGAGACGGCTGAGACAATACAAGTATTCCTTTTAGGGTTACCAACGCCAGGCTGGTAAATTCCTGGAGATTTGGAGATAGACCCTGGGGAAGGTGGGCTGGGGTACAGAAGGGACTTCAGCAGTAGGATACAGTGCCATGTCGTCCACCCTCAAGGCAGCCAATTCCTCCAGGGGAGCTGACTGATGTAGTCCGGAGACCAGTTGCAATTCCAGGAGATCTCCAGTCTCCACCTGGAGGTTGACAACCCCACAATTGTCAGTTTTTCATCAGCGTTTCCACACCTCCCAAGGTAAAGAAGGCTGGCAGCCCTATCCCTTATTTTAATCTGCACAGTGTCAGAGGGCATGCCACTGAGAACTCTTCCTCACTCACAGGTTACAGACATGCACTGAAGGTGCGATTTCCCCTGCAGTTGATCTTGCTGCCTCATGGGGCCAATCAGCTATCTCAGAGAGAGCTCTGTAAACGGACAAAAACTCATCAGTTGTTAAGAGATAAGCTTATCGCCTCCTAACTGCCTCTTCCACTGCTCATGTGAATTGGCCTGGAGAGGGGAAGAATGAGAGGAATGAATGGCATCGGAGGTTATGTTGTGTGCCTTATCATCATGCCAACTGTAGCTCAGCACTTACGCCTGCACTTCACTGCTGGGATGTGTGTGAGAGAAAAGCCGGAGAAGGGGGGACAGAGCGTGTAATGCAGAGTCAAGGAGAACAGTCACTGGTGGTTATAGGAATTTCTTTAACATCAGCACAGGATGTTTTGAGATAGCACCTCATTTTAAGGGGTGGATGAATAATGAAAGAAGTGTGCTGTAGGACTGTTGCCTGACAAACCAAGTCTCTTTTCTGTGGGGTAATAGCTGATGTAATGTTTTAAGAGGCAGGGTAGTGTAGTGGTTAACATGTCAGACTAGAATCCTGGACACCCAGGTTCAAATCCCCCCCCCCGACATGTAACCCTCTGGGTTAGCCATTCTCTCTAAGTCTAACCCAATTTACAGGATTGTCGTGCGGATAAAAAAAAGAGGAATGAAAGTTCATGTACATCTTGAGCTCCTTGGGAGAAAGGTGACATAGGCGCCGGTCACACGGGCCGAATATCATGGGGGGGGGGAGGCGTGGCTGTTTGCCCCGGAGCGAACTACCGCGCGGCAGCCGGATCAAACATCCCGCCCAAAGTCCCGCTGACGTCCCATGGTTGGGGGGAGGTGCCGATCATACCTCACTCCTGCGGCGCGGCAAAGAAGCGGCACCGCGGGGTTGTGTTGTTTTTTTTAACCCAAGTGTTCGCATGTGCCGTTGGGTGCTTGTGTGTACCCGTGGAGACTTGACAAAAAAAAAAACTTTTCGCGATGGGACATGGGCGGGCGCCGGATGCCACAAGCTACCACCGGAAACGTGATCTGATCCCTGCCCTTGCCCCGTGGTTTCCAGAAACTAGTACCTCGGAGGTACTAGTTTTTTTCCAGTGCATCTTTGGAGTGAAGCCTCGGGTGAGCGACGGGAGCTCTATGCTTCCCAGATGTGGCGGTGAGATCGCCTATCTTCCATCTCTCTAGCGTGTCTAATGCTCCGTGTGACCGGGGCCATAAAAAGGTAAAAAGCAGGAAATATCTGCAACTGTCTTCATAATCACGGGGCCCATAGAAACCCTCAAAGCTGAGTGCCTGCTCTCTTATTATAAAGGGGCAGCCATTATGCTTTTAGTTGTGAAGGTATTTATGGGGCCAAGCACATTTGCACAGGGGAGAAAGAACTGACTTCGGTTGCAAGATAATGCAGAGGGGAAGCGAGGGTATTTGCTCCGTAGGAATTTGACCCACATTTGTGCGATTACACAGTCCCTGGGAGCTGCAGGGGCAGCCTGCCACTGCGTGATCAGATGCAACCGTGGGAAAATCGGGGGGGGGGGGTTGCCCTGTGTTTCTGGTGCGCTTCAATGAGGGATTGATGATTCGCATCTCTGCACTGAGTGCTCCCTATGCAGTGTGCGATGATGCACATACCGAACCGGGGGAAAAAACAATGGCATGGAGTCCAGATGGCCTGATCAGACCATTCCAATGCCATGGGAGCGCGCCGGAGTGATCACACAGGGGAACGTCCATCCCTGGCCCGTAGCAAACCATTTGCTACTAGACTTTTCCTAGTGTCTTTTTACTCCGCTTCTGCGGTGGAGCAAAACGGGCCACCGATGACTCCAGGATCCTGGGCAGATGTTTGCGTCTGATCGCACCCTTAAAATCTGCCTGGCATTTGTGCCTATGGCACGGCTAATTCTGTGTGTGATCGCAACCAGAGAGAACTTTTTCTCCTTGTCCCAAAATACTAGAAAGAGGCACCAATGTGTCGAGGTTTGCACGGTGCTAGCCCACTGCAGATTGTGAGTGGGTGTGAAAGTATCAAAGAAGACGTAAGTCTTATAGGCTTGGTGTAAAACTATATACAATTTAGATACATGAGCCTCCACCAATATATTGCACAGAACGACAAAATGCTCACACAGACACCAGGTTTCCATCAGGAAGAATGGTACATTGTACAGCATCACACTTATACTAGCATTGTCCAATCAGGACCCAATGCTGAGTCACTGTTAATTAGCTCTGCTATCAACTAGACAGAACCGGTTGGAGCCAGCTCTACTGACACTCTGAGCTGTCAGCTCCTGTCAAACAGATTGATATGATCTACAGCCAGATTTATAGAACACATGGATGTTGACACTCCCCCTTAAGTCTGTGCTGTAATTCCTAGTTTACCTTTCAAAACTGTAAACTTATTCACATCAAGACACTTCGTGAACATATCTACTACATTGCTTTCAGTAGTTCAACTTGATTAACCCACGTTGCAATACATCCTTTACATTCATGTATCTAATGTTAATGTGTCTGCTCCTCACTCTAATACATTGGTTATCTGCTAATTGTTGAGCAGTTGAATTGTCACAGTAGACATCCACAGGCAAATTATACATTATCTTGTAATCTGTTAATAGTTGCAGTAACCATTCCAGTTGCATACAACATTGACTTAGTGCTACATATTGTTACTTTAACTGATTTCCACAGTGATTCATCATATTATTTAGCCCTTGTATGTGAACCAGTTCTACTGACACTCTGAGCTGTCAGCTCCTGTCAAACAGATTGATATGATCTACAGCCAGATTTATAGAACACATGGATGTTGACACAATGAAGCAGATGGGCAGTAGATTCAGGATGGACAAAAGGAAATGCTTCTTTACTCAACAAGTGATTAAAATGTGGAATTTGCTGCCAAAGGATATAGTGATGGCCATAGGCATAGATGGCTTTAAAAGGGGATTACTATGCTTACCAATCTCCAGGTGGGACCTGGAGATCTCCCAGAATTAAAACTGACCTCCAGATTGCAGAAAATATCTAGAGAAAAAGGCTGCTTTTGATGGTGGACTCTATGGCATTATATCTAGCTAAGGTCCTCCTCTTCCCAAACCCTGCCCACCCCAGGCTCCACCCTAGGATTTCCAGTCCCCAAGTGGAGGTGGGGGATCCCCCAGGTTGAACCCCTCCTACCACTTCAGGGCTATTAGGAACCCTGGGGAAATTTCCCTCCTCCACAGGCAGGAAAATGAAAATAAACAAGACGTGCCTACGTCACCTGAAAGTGACACTGGAGGCAGCAGCAGTGACAATCTGGTTTTTGGGCAAAACTCTATGGTAAGAAGCTAATTCTACCATAAATGTTTTGCCCACAAACCAGAGGGTCTCCCCGATGTTCCTGACATGCCTATGTTGTCGTGTTTACTTCTTTCCTTCCTGCTCCCAGTAAGTGCACCCCCATCCCCCGCCCACTCATCCGATGGACCTGGTTGCCCTACTCAACCCCGAAATAACAAAGAATTTCCCCAAATGAATTTGGCAACTCCAGATCAGACAGATTCAGGGAGGATAGTTCTATCAGTGGTTACAAACCAGAGTGACTAAAGTGAATTTTCAAATCCAGAGGAAGTAAACTTCTGAATACTAGTTTCAGGACACAACATCATCAAGGGAAGGCCTTGGCCTCTATGTTCTATTTGGTGGCCCTCCAGGGTAACTGGTAGGCCAGTGTGAGAGACTGGTGCTTGAGCAGATGCACCACTTGTCTGATTCGGCAGGTTGTTCTTACATCCTTAGGTCCATTTGGCAGCCCTCCCAGGATGGGAAAGTAGCATGACACTGCAGTACTACACAGGGCCGGTTTGTCCATAGAGGTGAGGTTAGGCAACTGCCTTACGGTGCCACCTCCAGGGGGCGCCACTGGGCCTGCCGATATGGACGCACACTGGCCCTACTCACTGGCTGACTCTCCCAGCGGCTCTGTCTGAACGTCCGCCCCCCTCCCTCCCACGTGTGCCGCGGCGGAAGGGAGAAAAAGCCCAGCAGCCAGAAGGAGCCCAGCAGGTGCTGCCTCTGCCCTCAAAGAAACTCCAGCAAGGTCCTGGAGGGGCAGGAAAGCAAGGGCAGCAGGATTTCAGGGCCACCCAACAATGCCTACAACACAATGGAGGTGGGGTGCCACCTGGTGCCTTTGGCACCTGCCCCCTGCCGCCGCAGTGAGTGGTTTATGCAACACTGTTTGCGCTGCCTCCTCCCCGCCCCTCTGCAGCCTGGACTCCAGCAGGCAGCTGGCTCGCCAATCTCACAGTGCCGGGCTCCCACTCACACTGCAGCCCTCCCGCACCCTCCTGCTGCCCGGCCTCTCCCCCCTCCCTCCTGTGCCCTTTCACGTTCCCGCCCTCTAGTCCTGATGAACAAGCCCCCTCCTCCTCCCTCTGATGCCCACCACACAATGCCCCCATTTCCGCACCCCCATGAAGACAAAGAACAGACTGTCTTCCATGTGTCTCTGTGTGGTAGGTGTCTGCCTCTTCTATCTTTCTCCGGATTCCCCTCTCCAGCCCCCAAGCCACAGCGACCCCCCCATCTTCACTTCAGAAGGTGAAAGGTGGACTCTATGGCATTATACCCCATTGAAGTCCTTTTCCCTCCTCAGGCATTGCACAAATTTCCAGGTATTTACCAATCTGGAGTTGGCAACCCTAGTGAATGTTCCCCTAGGGATACAGCCCATTCTACTCCCTCAGAATTCTACCAGGTCATTTGGATTAGATAAGCTGATTTTGTGTTTTTCATTCTTCCTAAAATACATTTTAAAATATAGGAGCTGCAGTGGCTCAAGTGGTTAAGACGCTGAATTGCAGGCTGTGGAAGGTCAGTAGTTCAGCAGTTCGAGACCTAGGTGCTGCATGATGGAGTTGAGCTCCCATCTCTAGTTCCAGCTCCTGCCAACCTAGCAGTTCAAAAGCAAGACACTGCAAGTAGATAAATAGGTGCCACTTCGGTGGGAAGGTAACAGCCTTCCGTGCGCCTTGGTGTTTAGTCATGCCGGCCACGTGACCACGGAAACATCTTTGGACAGCGCTGACTCTTTGGCTTTGAAATGGAGATGAGCACCGCAACCCTTTACCTTTAAAATATATTTATGTTTGAAAATTGGGGGGGGGGGCGCTAGAAGGAAGCCTCGCCTAGTGTGCAAAAAAGCATGGCACCGGCCCTGGTAGTACATTACAGCTGAGTTATGGAAATAACTAGAAATTTGGAACTGAGACACTATTTGGAAGAAGAGACTCTGGGTCACTGTCATATGTGGGATCCATATATGTGGTGATCAGAGGCAAAGGAGGATAATTCCCTGAACCTTTGGTAAGTGTGTGGGAAAAGAGATCTCTGAGAGCCTATGTGGAATAGTAGAAGGAAATAAAATTAGGATCTTGAAAAGCCAGATTCATATCCCCACTCTGCCATGCAGGCTTGCTGGGTGACCTTGGGCCAGTCACACCCTCTCAGCCTAACCTACCTGACAGGGTTGTTGCAAGGATAAAATGGAGGAGGAGTGAATATTGTAAGTTGCTTTTGGCCCCCACTGAGAAGAAAGGTGAGGCATAAATGAAATAAATAAAGAAGTCTGTGTTCTCATTTAGCAAAGAGAACTGCACCTGTTAAAATGCCATTTCCTAAGCAACTAGAAAAGGGACAGGCATCCTGTCCACCTTTGTCCCTGGTCACCTTCCCTCAGAAACTGGCTCAGAATAATACCCAGGCACTAAACACAGTGCTATCTCGTGGTGTTAATCTCATACCAGAGCCATACAGAGGGGCCTTTCCCCCACTATTATCCTCCTCCTTGGTCATGAGAGCTCAATAGCACTCTCCTTCTAATTAGCAGTTGTTGGGAGTGGGGAAGAGAGACCACAGCGAGCTCTACAGGGATCTCAGTTATGACAGGAGTCTCAGCCGGCATACTAGGGGGTGGGGCAGGAGCCCAGGTCTCCTCACTGCCCCCACCGTCTCACTCTTGCGTGCATCCTTACCCTTCCTTCCCTCACCCAGGAGCTGGAGTGGCCAATGCGTCTTTCCTCCTCATTCCCCAAAGGTTTCAAAACAACAGTGCAGGAAGGTGCAGATGCCCAATATGACTTCCCAAACTCTCGTGAGCCATTGGAAAGCTGTCTTGGGCACATACAGCTTGCCCCCTGAAAAGTACGCAGACAGACGAGTGATTTCAGCTAACGTACTTTTATTAGTGAGGAACAAGACAACTTTAGCCGGCTCGCAGGCCGGCTTATATTCCCCATGAAACCACCACCCAGAAACACCCCCCCACACACACATCGCAATAGGTTATTTACAGTGGCCAGGGCTTTTTTGGTAGAAAAAGCCCAGCAGGAACTCATTAGCATAATAGGCCACACCCAACAGCAGAAATTCATTAGCATATTAGGCCACACCCCTATTAGGCCACACCCCCATGTTACCAGAAGTTAGGTCATCCAGCCACACCCACATTTTGCCTCTTATTCTGTTCACCTTGTTTGTTGTCAAAACCCAGGGCTTTTTTTTGTAGCAAGAACCCCTTTGCATGTTAGGCCACACACCCCTATGTAGCCAATCCTAATAAGTTTCTGCTGTTGGGTGTGGCCTATTATGCTAATGAGTTCCTGCTGGGCGTGGCCAACTTGGGAGCCAGCCGAAACTCCGTTCCTGTGCGTTTCTGCCCAAAAATAGCCCTGACAGTGGCTGAGAGTTCCACAGGCTCTCGGCCAGGAACCTAGCCCTCTGATAGGTGCGGGCTAGGATCTGCTTAGTTCATTGTTTCCCTGAGCGAAGCTCGATGTTTGCACTTGATCGCGTGGAGCCCAAGCCGGCCACGCGGTCCGAACTGAATACATTACACTCCCATTTTGAGATACTTGGCAAACAGGAAGGGAAGGAGGAGAGTTTGCTCCTCTGTTCGCTCTGTGGGAATGGGAGATGCAGGGGCTGGGGGTGAAGCTGCCACTGGTGAGGGAGGAGAAGCTGGTGAGAGGGTAGGGCTGTTGCCTTCATGCCTGCTTATGGGCTTCCCAGAAGTGCCTGGCTGGCCTCTGTTAGAAACAGGAAGCTGGGGTTGCCAACATTAGCTTGGGAAATTCCTGGATATTTGGGGATACTGCTTATGAAGTATGGCGGTCAAGAGGGATATGATGCCACACAGTTCCTCCTCCAAAGCTGCCATTTCCTCCAGGGGAACTGATGTCCGTTAGTTTGGAGATCAGTTCTAATTCTGGGAGAACTGCCTGTCCCACCCAGAGCTTGGCAACTTTATGCTTGATAAATGGGGCCTGGGTCTTATCCAGTAGGTCCCTTGAAATGTTTATCTGCATTTATTTATTTAAAACGTTCATTAGCCCTTTCCTCCCCTGTGGAACTCAAGGCAGCTTACAATACAAATAAAACACAATAAAAACACAGTAAAGCCACAATTATAAAACCCTTAAAGGTTTCCCTTGCTCGAAAGCCAGTCGAATCCGACTCTAGGGCATGGTTTTTGTCTCCGTTTCCAAGCCAAAGAGCCAGGGCTGTCCGGAGACATTTCCGTGGACATGTGGCCAGCATGACTAGATGCCGAGGTACACAGAAGGCTGTTACTTTCCCACCAAAGCAGTACCTACTTATCCACTTGCAATTTCTTGTTTTCGACTGCTAGGTTGGCAGGTGCTGGGGCCAGAGATGGGAGCTCACTCTGTCATGCAGCACTCGGGTCTTGAACTACTGACCTTCTGGTCTGCAGTTCAGCGTCTTAACCACTGAGCCACTGCAGCCCCCTTAAAACCCATAAAAAGTCACAATTTAAAAACTCCAATTAGGACTGCCAATAATAAAAGTTAAACCAAATGACTACTCTGTATAGGGCAGTAATCAATTACAAAAGATACACCCCCGTTCATGAGGTTCTAGTACTGGGGTGTCACCAGCTTTTTATCTGAGAGCTTCTTTTGAGTAATGAAAAATATCCGGAGCTACTTCCCTCCACCCTATCATGTCACCAAGTTTTGCTGTGCCCCAGTGAAAGAACACAGAGCACCAAGAACAAAACTACCCGCTAAACTGCTAAGAGGAAAGTCCTATGAAATAAAAGCTGTTACTTTTTAAAAGCCTAGAACATATCATTTCAAGATCTTTTCCTGAGTCTTCTAGGGGGTCCATAAGCTACTGTTCAGTAGCCAGAGAGCTACCTGTATCTCACGAGTTACCTGTTGGAGACCCCTGTTCTTGTATTCTCACACATACCCATTATGTGTGAGATCATAGTTCAGGGAAATGGTTCCTATGTGACTGCAGGGGTCTATAAAGGAAGCCATCAGGTTCTCTTCTAGACTGCACTGCCTTTCTCCCCCTCTACAAGACTGTCTTCTCTTATAGTTCAATTGTTAAAACAAAGGCTGCTAACAAAGGCCCTGTTCACACGGCGAATTTGCCCACAGGAGAGCCATGATGGAATGGCGGATTT